>NC_057809.1:369219133-369513981 GCF_018294505.1 Triticum aestivum | reverse complement strand
CGGCGTTGGGCGGTCCCGGCGAGGCGGCGGGGAGAGCGGGGCGGCGCTGCGAGCCAGGCGGCGGGGAGAGCGGGGCGGCGCTGCGAGCCAGGCGGCGGGGAGGCGGCGTCTGGGCCCGGGGGCCCGCTACAGGCCTCTGCCGGCCGGCGGCGGAGAGAGCGGTGATGTGGGCACGCTGACACTTGGTGGCGCGTGATTGGCGGTGGCGGGGTTGTCCGGCGCGGACCGGACACGTCCAGTGCGCGGAGAGGGAAAATGGTTAGGGTTTCGCCCGTGATTTCGGGAAGGAGAGACATATATATATGTAGAGGGATCTAGGAAGCTCCAAATTGAGCATGGTTTGCGGCCACACGATCATGGTCGAACGGCCTAGATGATGGAAGGGGTTTAGGTGGTTTTTGGGCCAGTTTGGAAGGGTGTTGGGCTGCAACACTCATGAGGCCTTATCGGTCCCTCGGTTAACCGTTGTAGTATAAAACGAAGTCCAAATGGTATGAAACTTGACAGGTGGTCTACAGGTAGTAAACCAAGGCCGCATGGCAAGTCTTGGTCCAATCAGAAAACGTTTAACACCCACACACGAAAAGAGGTAGAAAGGACCACCGGAGGACATAGGAGCGCCGGAATGCAAAACGGACAACGAGGAAAATGCTCGGATGCATGAGACGAACACGTATGCAAATGCAATGCACATGATGACATGATATGAGATGCATGACAAAGACAAAAACCCATGATGACAAAGACAAAACACACGGAGACAAAAACCCGATAACGAGGAAATAAAATAACTTAGTGCCGGAAACGGCAAGAGTTGGAGTACAAATAAGGTAAATTACATCCGGGGTGTTACATGGATTTAGTAGAATTTAAAAACGAGGTGTCTCAATGTTTGCAGCCGAGTGATGGTGGTAGGGTGTTTGAAATTCATTCCCATTTCTTGCATGGGACCTAAGCATGCAAAGAATGACACAAATTTGAATTTCCAACTAATTTATATGCATTAGATCATGTGCATGTAGTACAAATTTGAATTATGCACATAAATGCATTGAAAACTCTATGTTGACACTAGAGAAAAATGTCCAAATGAACACCGAAAAATTCCACAATTTAACACAACACTCATGTTGTTCTATGTTGACACTAGAGAAAAAATTGAAATCAAGAAGATGCAACGGATATCGTTTTGTCCAGAAAGGTGAAATGTTCCCTACCGTAACCATGAGGCTTGTTGCGAGAAGCTCTGGTTTGTGAGAAGCTTATACCCCAACCTGCCCCAAATGGGAAAATATTTTTACCACTCCATGTTGATGCCCTTCCATGATAGCATGTCATGTTTCATCAATTTCAGGCGAGTTTTCGATTTACTAGAATTTTAAAACCATGTATATCAAGGTTAGCGGGCGAGCGACGATGGCAAAGGTGTTTGACATTCATTCCCATTTCTTTCATGGGACCTAAGGTTGCAACCAAGGACACACATTTGATTTTTCAGCCTGTTTATATGCACTAGAGCATGTACATGTAGTTCAAATTTCATATATGCACATGAATGCATAGAAAACTCAGTTACAGTATAAAACTGTCCAAGCGAACCCCGAAAAATCCCAAAAATTGACATAACACTCATGTTGTTCTATGTTGAGACAAGAAAAAATTTGAAAGTAAGAAGAGGCAACATATATCGTTTCGTCCCCCAAGGTGGCACGTTCCCTACCAAAACCATCAAGCTTGTTGTGAGAGAAGCTCTGGTTTGCGAGAAGCTTATAGCCAAACCTGCCACAAATGGGACAATAGTTTTACCACGGCATGTCGATGCCGTTCCATGATATCATGTCAAGTTACATGAATTTCAGACGAATTTTCAATTTACTATAATTTTAAAACCATGTATCTCAATGTTAGCGGCCGAGTGACAGTGTGAAGGTGTTTGACATTCATTCTAATTTCTTGCATGTGACCTAAGCTTGCAACCAAGGACAAACATTTGATTTTGCAGCCCGTTTTTATGGACTGGAGCATGTGCATGTAATTCAATTTTGAATTATGCACATAAATGCCTAGAAAACTCAGTTAACGTATAAAAATGTCCAAATGATCCCCGAAAAAATACAAAATTCAACACGACACTCTTGTTGTTCTATGTTGACACCAGGAAAAAAATTGAAAGGAAGAAGAGGCGACGAATATCATTTTGTCCACAAAGGTGAAACGTTTCCCTTACGGAACCATGATGCTTCTTGTGAGAAGCTTTGGTTTGTCAGAAGCTTATACCATAACCTGCCCCAAATGGGACAATATTTTTTACCCAGGATGTTGATGCCATTCCATGATAGCATGCCAAGGTTCATGAATTTCAGACGGGTTTTGGACTTACTAGAATTAGAAAAGCAAGTACCTCAACGTTGGCCAAAGAGCCACGGTGTCATGGTGTTCAAAATTCATCCCCGTTTCTTGCATGGGACATAAGCATAAACCCATGGACACATATATGATTTTACAACCCATGTTGGTGCACAGGAGCATGTGCATGTAGTTTAATTTTGAATTGTGCACCTGAAATGGCAAGAAAACCCGTTTAACATATAAAATGTCCAAACGTACCTTGAATAATTCCATTCCTTTTATGACACACATATAGTTGCATGTTCACTTCAGAGAAAAGTTCTAGCAATTCGAACACCTTCCATTGCTGCTGTTACCACATTATATATTTCAAATCAACATGAAAAATCAAGTAGATCCCACAAATTTTATTATCACCAACCGTGTGAGATGCAGTACAAAATATCTTGGAGCACCGTCGGTGTATAGTACGCCTATGGCTTATGTGAGAAGGTGCGTCAGCTACAGTTCACAGCCAGCGTGTCAAGCACACTAGCTCGCTCCCCAAATATTATTGCACTATTCAATCATCACCGGTGAAAGATGGGGACGTGGACCCACATCGTGAGGGCAACTTCGGCGGCCCACTCCGGCGACAGCGCGGCCGCAACTGCCATGCGCGTGCTAACAACGTGCATGAGCGCAGCCGCAATCTGCGACCGGGTGGCCAAGGCAGCCCAAATGGCCGTTGTTGCTTCTCAAGTGGTGGCAGCAACATCTGCCTCGGCGATTGCAACTGGCAAGAACGGCACAACAGTTGTCCGCTCCCTAGCGGGGGCCTTAGCCCTGATGGAGGACGCCCACGCCCAGCTCGTGGCGGTCACCGCACAAATCGAAGGAAGCTTCTCTAACAACGGTCGGTAACCCACAGCCGAAGAGTTGGCAATCGCCGAGGGTGTTCGAGAAGCCGTTCGTTCCTGCGCCGCATACCTTCTCACGACGGAGCCCGTTCAAGCCTAGATCATGGCCGCCCACGCTGAGCTCGTGGAAGCCTTTTCCAAAGAGATGGCGGACGCGGATGGCAAGATGCATGCCGAGTGTGCTGGGATGGATTCCATGGAGCCCCTTCCCCAGGAGACCGCCGGGCGCGAGCTGGACATGGAGGAGGTGGCAAAGATCGACGAGCACCAGCCATAGTAGTACTCTTTGTTTTGTTTAATTAACAGCGTCGGTCTTTCATTTGTTAGAGTAATGTTTAGGTCAGCTAGCTCTATTTAATTCCTGAACTTGCTCGATTAAGAAGTGTGGGTGTGATGTAGTCTCCTTTGTGTACCCAAATTATGCAATGACGTGGATGACCACCATAACCAGGGAAATTCGAACCAAAATTTTTTACGTTCAAACTCATCACGCACAGGTTAAGCTATCGGAATCGTTTGTGATGTTCACATATCGTACACAATTCTGAATAAGGGACCGTGTCTGATGACACTTTGCGCGCTAGTTTTTTCGTTGAACCGATTCAAAATTTTCGGCTTCCGTGGAAATATCTACCACCCCACCCCCACCCTTACCAAAAGCCACATTTCCCCTACTTCCGCCTTCCTTTCCAAGTTGAAACCTTCACTCCTTGCTTGAAGTGCCACCTCCTCACCGGTGACCCTCCTTCATGCTGCTCGACCTCGTCTATCTAGGCAGGTAATCCACACCCGACCCCCATCCTCCTCCTCCTCATCGTTCCACATCCCACATGACCCGACCATCGGCGTGACACCTTCCATCAAAATCACCGACCCCTCCACCAAATAAGCGCCGCCCTAAGCCATGGTGTACACAATATAGCCAGGAGCTCAAGGAGCATTTGACAGCGAAGAAGCAAATAGCGGCCGCATGCGTGTATGAGTTCACGATGGATGCCATTTGTGCCGACACCTAGATCTTGGAGGAGCACCTCGCGATCGAGGGCACAGTTGATGCCTCGCGTGCCGACACCGCGATGTGCACTACTAGGGAAAAGGCTAGCAGCAGTGAGGGTTCTAGGTATATCAGTAGCGCGGGGACTAGCGCTACTAAGAAGGCGCTACAGCTAACCCGTAGCAGTAGCGCGTGCACACCAGCGCTACTGCTATACAAATGTAGCAGCAGCGCACTTCATGGAAGCTCACTACTGCTAATAGCTCTAGCACGCTTTTCCTGGACGCACTACTGCTACTGTGGCACTGCTGATAACTTTTCTCCACTCGCTACTGCTAATTTTAGTAGTTTTTTTCTGCATATTTGTTTTGTATTTGAATAGGATTTATACAATAATCTTTAGCATATGATACACATACAAATGTAATCATAGCATATACATACAAATAGTCTCATCAAATCAAGTCATCATGATAATCATCATCCAACACAAAGTGTCTCTTGTCATCATCTCGAAAATAGCAATACAAATCTCGACTACTTGCAACTACATCGTTGTGCATCTAAACAATGATATACGCGAGAAGAGCTTTCACTTTGCGCGAACCTAAACTAACTACTGGCTGTCGCTCGGAAACTGGAAACCGGTACACCTGGGCCTGACATTCCGCCCACTCGTTGTATACTCCTGGCGTAGCACTTCTTCGCCATCGATGATCTATACACCTGCATTGTCACATGAGTCGATGATATGCAACATATATAGTTGAGTAACAGAAAGAGACAGACTTGGCAAAAATAGAAGCTACATATCATAAGCATAAATAACAAAGTTCATCGTACCCTAAATGCCCTAACTAGAGTGATCTTTGCTAGTCGAGGAGGACGGTTTAATTACATCACAAATAAAGTTTCATCGTGCATAATTCAAAGTTTCGTCATACAGATAGTATGGACTAAACAGACACATTGTCATATATCGACAATCACTCCATGTCATGCCATCCATCCAAGTCAGGGAGATAGTCCCCGAGCTTAGTGAAAGGCTTCGGGTCGAGACGTCTTCCCGCGACATTTGTCCTTCTTCGTAGAACATCCCTGTTTTTTTGACGACCTCCTTCATGATGATTTGGGCAAGTTCGCGCTACATGTGATAGAACTCAACTCGAAGTCGATGATCCTCGATATCTCCTAAGTTCTTTGCCCATTGCAGAATATGGGCATCGCCGGATGTAGGTGACATGCGAAGGTTCTGGTGATCCCGTCTGTACTCCAGCATCTGGTGTAGGACCTAGAACACATCATTAAGAGAATCACTCGGTTGCTAGATGCTGCAGAAGTCGGTCTTATGGCCGAAGGCAGGCCTGCCGTCCTTTTTCTTCTTGTCCATGACCTCTCCACCCCGTGCGCCGTAGTAAAACATACCACTGTCGAGAACATACTTGATGTGGGTGTAATCCTTTTTGTTAATGTTCTTCGACGAGTCCAAGTAAAGAGCATGGGAGTATCGGGGGTAGAGGATGATGAGGACGGCGCGCCCGCCGCTGTGCAAAATAAGTACACCTCAAATTAGTTAGCCTCCACCATGCAAATGAATGATTGAAATCAAAGTTAGGATATCCACGCGGATGACTTACATGGGATGATAAGGCACGAGAAATGCCTCCTTGTCCTTATTGGTGAGCATGAAGGCCTCGTGCATGAAGTACGGGTTAGCGACACAGATATGAGGTATCTGCTCAACCCCGACGAGGTAGTTCATGTGCAAAGCATAAAGGCGGACAAACGCAAAATCTAGCTTCTTCAAGTGAAACATGTCGAAGATGTAATCGAATCGAAGGAAGAACTTCTCCGCGGGAAATGTGTTAATGTATGACAATCCTCGCAGCACGTTAACCACGTAGAGTGGGTATCCTGGATTTTTTGAGGCGATGAGGCCTTTCTCTATACGCAGCACATCGTCAAGAAGTCTCCTTAAATCGCCAAATCTGGCCTGCAACGCTGCTTAAGGTAGGATTGGTTGACCGGGGATATGCCATTTTGCCGCACTGGGGACATCTATACGGTCTTGAACCCGAGGCTGCTAAGGCGGCTGGATCACAGAAGCAGCTTTTTTTGCCTTTCCTCGGTCTCTTCCTAGACTTCTTTACTACCGGAAGGTTGTCCATAATACATTCAGACTCTAGAGGCGGCAATTCAGGCACCGACTCATGACGCTCAACCCCTAAGTAGGCGCTAATATAGACATACTCTTGAGTGTCATCGTCATCCTCATCCTCATCTAAGGCGACGTCACCAGCGACTAATGGAGTAGGCGAGGTGTTGATGTTCATACCTAACTGCGTGCTCGTGGGTGTGCTCCCAGCCGCCTCCAGATGAAGCAGGCTCTTTGGCCACAACAGGACCCACCCATTGCAACAATCACCAAGCCGCCGCGGGGTCTCGTCGTCATCCCCCACTAGTACCGGAGGAGCCAAATTCTCGTGGCCCGGTTTGACACTGGCCACAGAAACCTTGAAGACTTCCGGGGGGATCAGCCGGCTGTGGAACAATGGTTCCTTCGGCTCCATTATCGTCGCCTTACCCACGTCCACCTTCTGGTCGCCGATGGTGTACAATATGGTGCACCGGGTTTCATCGGCCTACAAAGAAAAGTCTGCGACATGAGACATCTAAAAGGCAACAAAAACGGGAGATTATACATTTATTGAAGGAGGCCGGTGTGACAGATACCGTGAGGGCGTCGAGCTCAGCCACAGACGAAGCACCGCCGAGCATGTCCGGTGCCGGAGCCCATGCCAGAGCAGGTGCGGAAGCCCGTGCGGGAGCAGGTGCAGCAGCCGGTGCGGGAGCAGGTGCAGGAGCAGGTGCATGAGCCAGTGCCGGAGCAGGTGCAGGAGAAGGTGCAGGTGCTGGTGCTGGTGCAATGCTAGTCGAGCCGCTTTTTGGAAATATGCCCTAGAGGCAATAATAAAATGGTTATTATTGTATTTCCTTGTTCATGATAACTTTCTATTGTTCATGCTATAATTGTACTAACCGGATACCGTAATACATGTGTGCATACATAGACCACAACATGTCCCTAGTAAGCCTCTAGTTGACTAGCTCGTTGATCAATATATGGTCATGGTTTCCTGACCATGGACATTGGATGTCATTGATAACGGGATCACATCATTGGGAGAATGATGTGATGGACAAGACCCAATCCTAAGCCTAGCACAAGATCGTGTAGTTCGTATGCTAAAGCTTTTCTAATGTCAAGTATCATTTCCTTAGACCATGAGATTGTGCAACTCCCAGATACCGTAGGAATGCTTTGGGTGTACCAAACGTCACAACGTAACTGGGTGGCTATAAAGGTGCACTGCGGGTATCTCCGAAAGTGTCTGTTGGGTTGGCACGAATCGAGATTGGGATTTGTCACTCCGTGTAAACGGAGAGGTATCTCTGGGCCCACTCGGTAGGACATCACCATAATGTGCACAATGTGACCAAGGAGTTGATCATGGGATGATGTGTTACAAAACGAGTAAAGAGACTTGCCGGTAACGAGATTGAACAAGGTATCGGGATACCGACGATCGAATCTCGGGCAAGTACTATACCGGTAGACAAAGGGAATTGTATACGGGATTGATTGAATCCTCGACATCATGGTTCATCCGATGAGATCATCGTGGAGCATGTGGGAGTCAACATGGGTTTCCAGATCCCGCTGTTGGTTATTGACCGGAGAGTTGTCTCGTTCATGTCTACATGTCTCCCGAAGCCGTAGGGTCTACACACTTAAGGTTCGGTGACGCTAGAGTTGTACAAATGTTAGTATGCGGTTAACCAAAAGTTGTTCGGAGTCCCGAATGAGATCCTGGACGTCACGAGGAGTTCCGGAATGGTCCGGAGGTAAAGTTTTGTATATAGGAAGTCCAGTTTCGGCCACCGAGAGAGTTTCGGGGTCATTGGTATTGTACCGGGACCACCGGAAGGGTCCCGGGGGTCCACCGGGTGGGGCCACCTATCCCGGAGGGCCCCATGGGCTGAAGAGATGTGGGAACCAGCCCCTGGTGGGCTGGTGCGCCCCCCCTTGGGCCTCCCATGCGCCTCCACTTGGCTTGGAGGCCAAGCCACCCCTAGGGCTGCCGCCCCCCTCCCTAGATGGGATCTACAAGGGGCCGGCGCCCCCTAGGCCCCTATATATAGTGGAGGGGAGGGAGGGCAGCCGCACCTGAGGCCCTGGCGCCTCCCTCCCTCCTGTGACACCTCTTCCTCCCTGGTTGCGCTTGGCGAAGCCCTGCAGGGATCCCGCTACTTCCACCACCACGCCGTCGTGCTGCTGGATCTCCTTCAACTTCTCCTCTCCCCCTTGCTGGATCAAGAAGGAGGAGATGTCTCCGCTCCGTACGTGTGTTGAACGCGGAGGTGCCGTCCGTTCGGCGCTAGGATCATCAGTGATTTCGATCACTATGAGTACGACTCCATCAACCCCGTTCTCTTGAATGCTTCCGCTTAGCGATCTACAAGGGTATGTAGATGCACTCCCCTTCTCTCTCGTTGCTAGTCTCTCCATAGATTGATCTTGGTGACACGTAGGAAAATTTTGAATTTCTGCTACGATCCCCCACAGTGGCATCATGAGCTAGGTCTATCCGTAGATTCTATGCACGAGTAGAACACAAAGCAGTTATGGGCGATGATTTGTTCAATTTGCTTACCGTTACTAGTCTTATCTTGATCCAGCGGCATTGTGTGATGAAGCGGCCCAGACCGACCTTACAGGTACACTTACGTGAGACTGGTTCCACCGACTGACATGCACTTGATGCATAAGGTGGCTGGCGGGTGTCTGTCTCTCCCACTTTAGTCGGATTGGATTCGATGAAAAGGGTCCTTATGAAGGGTAAATAGAAATTGGCATATCACCATTGTGGTTTTGCGTAGGTAAGAAACGTTCTTGCTAGAAACCCATAGCAGCCACGTAAAACATGCAACAACAATTAGAGGATGTCTAACTTGTTTTTGCAGGGTATGCTATGTGATGTGATATGGCCAAAAGGATGTGATGAATGATATATGTGATGTGTGAGATTGATCATGTTCTTGTAATAGGAATCACGACTTGCATTTCGATGAGTATGACAACCGGCAGGAGCCATAGGAGTTGTCTTAATTTATTTATGACCTGCGTGTCAATGAAAATGCCATGTAATTACTTTACTTTATTGCTAACCGTTAGCCATAGTAGTAGAAGTAATAGTTGGCGAGGCAACTTCATGAAGACACGATGATGGAGATCATGATGATGGAGATCAAGGTGTCATGCCGGTGACGATGGTGTTCATGCCGCACCTCGAAGATGGAGATCAAAGGCGCAAGATGATATTGGCCATATCATGTCACTTTATGATTTGCATGTGATGTTTGTCATGTTTACATCTTATTTTCTTAGAACGACGGTAGCATAAATAAGATGATCCCTCGCAACAATTTCAAGAAAGTGTTCCCCCTAACTGTGCACCGTTGCTAAGGTCCGTTGTTCCGAAGAACCACGTGATGATCGGGTGTGATAGGTTCTAACGTTCGCATACAACGGGTGTAAGCCAGATTTACACACGCAATACACTTAGGTTAACTTGACGAGCCTAGCATGTACAGACATGGCCTCGGAACACAGAAGACCGAAAGGTCGAACATGAGTCGTATAGTGGATACGATCAACATGAAGATGTTCACCGATGATGACTAGTCCGTCTCACGTGATGATCGGACACGGCCTAGTTGACTCGGATCATGTATCACTTAGATGACTATAGGGATGTCTATCTAAGTGGGAGTTCATTGAATAATTTGATTAGATGAACTTAATTATCATGAACATAGTCAATAGGTCTTTGCAAATTATGTCGTAGCTCATGCTTTGGTTCTACTATTTTAGATATGTTCCTAGAGAAAATTTAGTTGAGAGTTGACAGTAGCAATTATGCGGACTGGGTCCGTAAACTGAGGATTGTCCTCATTGCTGCACAGAAGGATTATGTCCTTAATGCACCACTCAGTGTGCTGAACCTCAAGCATCGTTTGTAGATGTTGGGAAACATCTGACATACACGTTTTGATGACTACATGATAGTTCAATGCGTAATGCTAACGGTTTAGAATTGTGGCACCAAAGACGTTTTTGAAACGTCGCAGAACATATGAGATGTTCCAAAGACTGAAATTGGGATTTCAGACTAGTGCCCACATCAAGAGGTATGAGACCTCTGACAAGTTTCTTAAGCCTGCAAACTAAGGGAGAAAAGCTCCATCATTGAGCATGTGCTCAGATTGTCCGAGTACTACAATCGCTTGAATCGAGTGGGAGTTAATCTTCCAGATGAGATAGTGATAGTTCTCCATAGTCATTGCCACCAAGCTATTGGAGTTTCGTGATGAACTATAACATATCAGGGATACACATGATGATCCTTGAGCAATTCGCGATGTTTGACACCGCGAAAGTAGAAATCAAGTAGGAGCATCAATTGTTGATGGTTAAACCACTAGTTTCAAGAAGGGCAAGGGAAAGAAGGGATACTTCATGAGACGGCAAATCAGTTGCTGCTCTAGTGAAGAAACCCAAGGTTGATCCAAACCCGAGACTAAGTGCCTCTATAATGAGGGGAACAGTCACTAAAGCAGAACTACCCTAGATACTTGGTAGATGAGAAGGCTGGCAAGATAGACAGAAGTATTTTTGAAATACGTTATATTAATGTGTACTTTACTAGTACTCCTAGTAGCACCAGGGTATTAAAATACCGGTTCAGTTGCTAAGAATTAGTAACTCGAAATAAAAGGCTATGGAATAAATGGAGACTAGCTGAAGGTGAGATGACGATATGTGTTGGAAGTGTTTCCAAGGTTGATGTGATCAAGCATCGCATGCTCCCTCTACCATCGAGATTGGTGTTAAACCTAAATAATTGTTATTTGGTGTTTGCGTTGAGCATAGACATGATTGGATTATGTTTATCGCAATACAATTATTCATTTAAGGAGAATAATGGTTACTCTGTTTATTTGAATAATACCTTCAATGGTCTTGCACCTAAAATGAATGGTTTATTGAATCTTGATCGTAGTGATACACATGTTCATGCCAAAAGATATAAGATAGTAATGATAGTACCACATACTTGTGGCACGGCCATTTGAGTCATGTTGGTATAAAACGCATGAAGAAGCTCCATGTTGATGGATCTTTGGACTCACTTGTTTTTGAAAAGATTGAGACATGCGAACCATGTCTATTGGTAGATATGCATGAAGAAACTCCATGCAGATGGATCGTTTGGACTCACTTAATTTTGAATCACTTGAGACATGCAAATCATACCACATGGGCAAGATGACTGAAAGGCCTCGTTTTCAGCAAGATGGAACAAGAAAGAGACTTGTTGGAAGTATTACATTTTGATGTGTGCAGTCCAATGAGTGCTGAGGCACGCAGTGTATATCGTTATGTTCTTGCTTCACAGATGATTTGAGTAGATGCTGAGTATATTTACTTGATGAAACACAAGTCTGAATTATTGAAAGGTTCAAGTAATTGCAGAGTGAAGTTGACGATCATCGTGACAAGATGATAAAATGTCTATGATATGATCATAGAGATGAATATCCGAGTTACGAGTTTGGCACACAATTAAGACATTGTGGAAATTGTTTCACAACTAATACCGCCTGGAACACCATAGTGTGATGGTGTGTCCGAACATCATAACTGCACCCTATTGGATATGGTGCATACCATGATGTCTCTTATCAAATTACCACTATCGTTTATGGGTTAGGCATTAGAGACAACCACATTCACTTTAAATAGGGCACCACACAATTCCGTTGAGACGACACCGTATGAACTATGGTTTAGAGAAACCTAAGCTGTCATTTCTTAAAAGTTTGGGGCTGCGATGCTTATGTGAAAAAGTTTCAGGCTGATAAGCTCGAACCCAAAGCGGATAAATGCATCTTCATAGAATACCCAAAAATAGTTGGGTATACCTCCTATTTCAGATCTAGAAGCAAAAGTGATTGTTTCTAGAAACGGGTCCTTTCTCGAGGAAAAGTTTCTCTCGAAAGAATTGATTGGGAGGATGGTGGAGACTTGATGAGGTTATTGAACCATCACTTCAACTAGTGTGTAGGAGGGCACAGGAAGTTGTTCCTGTGGCACCTACACCAATTGAAGTGGAAGCTTATGATAGTGATCATGAAACTTCGGATCAAGTCACTACCAAACCTCATAGGTCGACAAAGATGCGTACTACTTCAGAAAGGTACGTAATCCTGTCTTGGAAGTCATGTTGCTAGACAACAATGAACCTAAGAGCTATGGAGAAGCGATGGTGGGCCCGGATTCCGACGAATGGCTCGAGGCCATAAAATCCGAGAGAGGATCCATGTATAAAACAAAGTATAGACTTTGAAAGAACTACTTGATGGTTGTAAGGCTGTTGGGTGTAGATGGATTTTAAAAGGAAGACAGACAATGATGGTAAGTGTCACCATTAAGAAAGCTCGACTTGTTGTTAAGATGTTTCCCGACAAGTTCAAGGAGTTGACTACGATGAGACTTTCTCACTCGTAGCAATGCTAAGAGTCTGTTGGAATCATGTTAGCAGTTACTGCATTATTTATGAAATCTTGCAGAAAGGATGTCAAAAAAACATTGTTTCCTCGACGTTTTTCTTGAGGAAATGTTGTATGTGATACAACCAGAAGGTTTTGTCAATCCTGAAAGATGCTGACAAGTATGCAAAGCTCCAGTAATCCTTCTAAGGACTGGAGTAAGCATCTCGGAATTGGAATGTACGCTTTGATAAGATGATCAAAGATTTTGGGTTTATACAAAGTTTATGAGAAACTTGTATTTCCAAAGGAGTGAGTGGGAGCACTATAGAATTTTTGATGAATATATGTTGTTAACATATTGTTGATCAAAAATGATGTAGAATTTCTGGAAAGCATGCAGGGTTATTTGAAAAGTGTTTTCGATGGAAAACCTGGATTAAGCTACTTGAACATTGAGCATCAAGATCTATAAGGATAGATCAAAAACGCTTAATAGTACTTTTAAATGAATACATACCGTGACAAGATTTTGAAGGAGTTCAAAATAGATCAGCAAAGGAGTTCTTGGCTGTGTTACAAGGTGTGAGTATTGAGTAAGACTCAAGACCTGACCACGGCAGAAGAGAGAGAAAGGACAAAGGTCGTCCTCTATGCTTTAGACGTAGGCTCTATAGTATGCTATGTTGTGTACCGCACCTGAAGTGTGCCTTGCCATGAGTCAGTCAAGGGGTACAAGAGTGATCCGGGAATGGATCACATGACAATGGTCGAACTTATCCTTAGTAACTAGTGGACTAAGGAATTTTCTCGATTATGGAGGTGGTATAAGAGTTCATCGCAAAGGGTTACATCAATGCAAACTTTGACACTAATCCGGATGACTCTGAGGAGTAAACCGGATTCGTATAGTAGAGCAGTTATTTGGAATAGCTCCAAGTAGCGCGTGGTAGCTTCATCTACAAGATGACATAGAGATTTGTAAAGCACACATGGATCTGAAAGGTTCAGACCCATTGACTGATAAACCTCTCTCACAAGCAATATATGAACAAACCCCATGGGTGTTGGATTCATTACAATCACATAGTGATGTGAACTAGATTATTGACTCTAGTGCAAGTGGGAGACTGTTGAAAATATGCCCTAGAGGCAATAATAAAATGGTTATTATTGTATTTCCTTATTCATGATAATTGTCTATTGTTCATGCTATAATTGTATTAACCAGAAATCGTAATACATGTGTGAATACATAGACCACAACATGTCCCTAGTAAGCCTCTAGTTGACTAGCTCGTTGATCAATAGATGGTCATGGTTTCCTGACCATGGACATTGGATGTCATTGATAACAGGATCACATCATTGGGAGAATGATGTGATGAACAAGACCCAATCCTAAGCCTAGCACAAGATCGTGTAGTTCGTATGCTAAAGCTTTTCTAATGTCAAGTATCATTTCCTTAGTCCATGAGATTGTGCAACTCCCGGATACCGTAGGAATGCTTTGGGTATACCAAACGTCACAACGTAACTGGGTGGCTATAAAGGTGCACTGCGGGTATCTCCGAAAGTGTCTGTTGGGTTGGCACGAATCGAGACTAGGATTTGTCACTTCGTGTAAACGAAGAGGTATCTATGGGCCCACTCGGTAGGACACCATCATAATTTGCACAATGTGACCAAGGAGTTGATCACGGGATGATGTGTTACGGAACGAGTAAAGAGACTTGCCGGTAACGAGATTGAACAAGGTATCGGGATACCGACGATCGAATCTCGGGCAAGTACTATACCGGTAGACAAAGGGAATTGTATACGGGATTGATTGAATCCTCGACATCGTGGTTCATCCGATGAGATCATCGTGGAGCATGTGGGAGACAACATGGGTATCCAGATCCCGCTATTGGTTATTGACCGGAGAGTTGTCTCGGTCATGTCTACATGTCTCCCGAACCCGTAGGGTCTACACACTTAAGGTTTGGTGACGCTAGAGTTGTAGAGATATTAGTATGCGGTTAACCGAAAGTTGTTCGGAGTCCCGGATGATATCCCGGACGTCACGAGGAGTTTCGGAATGGTCCGGAGGTAAAGATTTATATATAGGATGTCCCGTTTCGGCCACTGGGAGAGTTTCGGGGTCATGGGTATAGTACCGGGACCACCGGAAGGGTCCCGGGGGTCCATCGGGTGGGGCCACCTATCCTGGAGGGCCCCATGGGCTGAAGGGACGTGGGAAGTAGCCCCTGGTGGGCTGGTGCGCCCCCCCTTGGGCCTCCCATGCGCCTAGGGTTGGAAACCCTAAGGGGTGGGGGCGCCTCCACTTGGCTTGGAGGCCAAGCCACCCCTAGGGCTACCGCCCCCCTCCCTAGATGGGATCTACAAGGGGCCGGCTGTAACGCCCCGTGACCGATGTGCCAGGTGTCGTCCAGTTATTCGCTGTTGTTGCCTTGTCATTGCTTGCGTGTCATGCATTGCATATCATGTCATCATGTGCATTTCATTTGCATACGTGTTCGTCTCATGCATCCGAGCATTTTCCCCGTTGCCCGTTTTGCAATCCGACGCTCCGTTCTCCTCCGGTGGTCATTTCTACCTTCTTCTCGTGTGTGGGGATTAAACATTTCCGGATTGGAGCGAGACTTGCCATGCGGTAGACCGCCTGTCAAGTTTCGTACCATTTGGACTTCGTTTGATACTCCAACGGTTAACCGAGGGACCGAAAAAGCCTTGTGTGTGTTGCAGCCCAACACCCCTCCAAAGTGGCCCAAAACCCACCTAAACCTTCTCCATCATCTCAGTCGTTCGATCACGATCGCGTGGCCGAAAACCGCACCTCATTTGGACTCTCCTAGCTCCCTCTACCTATAAATATGTGATCCCCTCTGAAATATTCGCGGTACAAACCCTAACCTTCGTCCTCCTTGCGCCGCCGGACACGTCCGCCCGGCGGCCGGACATGTCCACCCCGCCCGGCCACCTCACTCCGACCAATGGGGAGCCGCCACGTCACCGCCGCCACCGCCCTCACCCAATCGGATGCCGCCACCTCGCCCGCGCCTCTCTCTCCTCCGCCGCGGCCCGTGGGGCCCGAGTCAGGCCCGCCCGGGCCCGGAGGCGCCCGCCGCCGCTCTTGCGCGCCCAGGCCGCGCCGGACCTCATCGCCGGGCCGCGCCCGACGCCGCTGCTCGCCGTTGTATGCCTCGCCGCCGCCGCCATGCTCGCCGCTGTATGCCTCACCGCCGCCGCCATGCTCGCCGGCGTCCTACCCCGCCACCTCGGTCGCCGGACCACCCCGCGCCACCTCGCCCCGCGTGCCTCACCGGAGCGCGCGCCACCGCCGCCCTTGCCGCGGATCCAGTTGGGCCGGACCGGATCCGGCCGTCCCCGAGGGCCCCGGCCATCCTCCGGTGCCGTCCCGCCGCCCCATCGCCGGAGAGGCCATCGGCATCGTCGTTGACCTCGGAACCCTAGATCTAGATCTGGAGGTGATATTTCCACTAAGTCCCAAATTTCCTGATTCAGATGCTCTTGTTCATCATGCCATAACGCATCATCCGTAACTCCGATTTGAGCATATAGCATATCAAAATGTTCGACTCAGAGAGTACATTATTTCATCTCATTGTATCAGTTTCATTTGAGTACATATTGATGCCCGAAATACTGTTAGAAGAGTGCTACTTGAGATAATTGTCAGATCTGTTGCTCCATTTAGATATTTGTCATTTTTGCCATGATTATTGTATGCATGATATGCCCATGAGCTCTACATGTGTTTTGTTAAGGGTTTTGCCATCTATCCAGAGGTTCAACCCATGTATTATTGTGATGTGTGTGGTGACTAGAACAAGCTTGCAAAGTGAGGCACTTGGTAATGCTGATTTTAGGGACTTAGCATTTCCAGTAAGTCCTTGAGCTGTTTATCTCATATGGTCATATGTTCATGTTGTTTCCTAGTGATCCGTGCCTCTTTTGAGGATGATCAGTAAGGATGTTTTGTTAATCTTTTAGTGCTATATCCATCCATGTCTTTGTTTGCAATTATGGAGCACCCTAGCTTGAGTCAATCGAGCTCTACTTTTTCTACTTCGTGAATCTGGGCAGATTGTCTACTTGTTAGCGATTTTGCGTGGATGTTGTAGTTGATCCGTGCATGCTATGCTATTGTTCTTGCCATGTCTAGCTTGTATTTAGTGTATTCTTGATGAGTGTATGCTTAGTTTTCCATGAGTTGCTCTGTAGTGAGTGCATCGAGCTCGTAAACATGCCTACTTGATATCTGTTTCAGCATGCTCCAGTTTTCACTAAGTCTGAAAACTGATTATGTTTTTGCCATGTTCACATGCTTGCAAATGTATTTTCTGATCCCTTTTGGCTCAAGGTCACTAAGGGACTTTTGTTAAGCTCTTTGGGTAGCTCCATGCCATGCTTTACTTTGCCATGTTCAGGTCCTGTAGCTTATAGTTTTCATGCTCTGAAGAGTACTATCTGATCTGAAATTCCAGGCTTGTGTTAATTTCACTAAGTCTGAAATCTGTTTACCAAATGCATTTTTGCCATGCTTGTTTGAACCTGTTAATGGATGAATTGGCCGTAGCTCAGTGCTAGACTTTTGTTAAGCATCATGAATGGATCCCTGCCATGTATTTTGATGCCATGTTTGGGTGCTGTAGCATGTTCATCTTGTTGCATTTAGATGGCTACTTGCTGTAAATCGCAGACCGTGGTCACATTTGCATTGCTTGCCATTTCCAAACCGTAGCTCCGATTCCGGCGTTCTTTATATCGTTTTCAAGCGATTTCATCTCATCTTTCCAGTGGCACACTTGGTTTTCCAAGTTGAGGCCAGGTTCATGCATTCCTTGTCCAATCATGCATATGCATCGCATACCGCATCCCGCATATCATACCATGTTCATGTGTTGGTTGTTTACTATGTTGTGTGCTTCTTTTCCGGTGTTTGCTTCTTCGGGTTGGTTCCGGTAACGTCGCGTTTGTGAGGACCCGTTCGTCTATGTCCGTTTGTCTTCTTCATGGACTCGTTCTTCTTCTTTGCAGGATTTTAGGCAAGATGATCATACCCTCGAAATCACTTCTATCTTTGCTTGCTTAGTTGCTCGCTCTTTTGCTATGCCTATGCTGCGATACCTACTACTTGCTTTTCATGCCTCCCATATTGTTGAACCAAGCCTCTAACCCACCTTGTCCTAGCAAACCGTTGTTTGGCTATGTTACCGCTTTGCTCAGCCCCTCTTATAGCGTTGTTAGTTGCAGGTGAAGATCGAAGTTTGTTCCTTGTTGGAACATGGAGATGTTGTTCCTTGTTGGAACATGTTTACTTGTTGGGATATCACACTATATCTTATTTAATTAATGTATTTATATACTTGGTAAAGGGTGGAAGGCTCGGCCTTATGCCTGGTGTTTTGTTCCACTCTTGCCGCCCTAGTTTCCGTCATATCGGTGTTATGTTCCCGGATTTTGCGTTCCTTACGCGGTTGGGTTATAATGGGAACCCCTTGACAGTTAGCTTTGAATAAAACTCCTCCAGCAAGGCCCAATCTTGGTTTTACCATTCGCCACCTAGCCTTTTTCCCTTGGGGGTCGCGCATCCCGAGGGTCATCTTTATTTTACCCCCCCCCCCCGGGCCAGTGCTTGTCTAAGTGTTGGTCCGGAATGGGCAGCCTGCGGGGCCACCTCGGGGAAACTTGAGGGCTGGTTTTACTCGTAGCTTGACCTATCCGGTGTTGCCCTGAGAACGAGATATGTGCAGCTCCCATCAGAATGTCAGCGCATCGGGTGGCTTTGCTGGATTTGTTTTACCATTGTCGAGGATGTCTTGAAGAACCGGGATACCGAGTCTGATTGGAATGTCTCGGGAGGAGGTCTATTCCTTCATTGACCATGAGAGCTTGTCATGGGCTAAGTTGGGACACCCCTGCAGGGATTTGAATTTTCGAAAGCCGTGCCCGCGGTTATGGGCAGATGGGAATTTGTTAATGTCCGGTTGTAGAAAACTTGAAGTTGACCTTAATTAAAATGCATCAACCGCGTGTGTAACTGTGATGGTCTCTTTCCGGCGGAGTCCGGGAAGTGAACACGGTTGTTGGAGTTATGCTTGACGTAGGTTGTTCCAGGATCACTTCTTGATCATAGTTGTTCGAACGTGCTTTGCCTTCTCTTCTCGCTATCATTTGCGTATGTTAGCCACCATATATGCTAGTCGCTTGCTGCAGCTCCACCTCATACCTTTTACCTTACCCATAAGCTTAAATAGTCTTGATCGCGAGGGTGCGAGATTGCTGAGTCCCCGTGACTCATAGATACTTCCAAAACCAGCTTGCAGGTGCCGATGAGTCCATGCAGATGACGCAACCAAGCTCAGGAGGAGCTCGATGAAGATCTTGTCCTTTGTGTTGTTTCATTCTAGTTGATCAGTAGTGGAGCCCAGTTGGGGTCAATCGGGGACCGTGTCGCACTTGGGGTTCTTCTTTTATTTTGGTTCGGTAGTCGGACCTTGACTGTATTTGGATGTTGTAATGTTTTATTCATGTAGTTGTGTGAAGTGGCAATTGTAAGCCAACTATGTATCGTTTCCCTTATGTATTACATGGGTTGTGTGAAGATTACCTCACTTGCGACATTGCTTTCAATGCGGTTATGCCTCTAAGTCGTGCTTCGACACATGGCAGATTGTCTACTTGTTAGCGATTTTGCCGATGATGTTGTAGTTGATCCGTGCATGCTATGTTATTGTTCTTGCCATGTATAGCTTGCATTTTGTGTATTCTTGGTGGGTGTATGCTTAGCTTGTCATGACTTGCTCCGTAGTGAGTCCATCGAGCTCGTAAACATGCCTATTTGATATCTGTTTTCAGCATGTTCCAGTTTTCACTAAGTCTGAGAACTGATTATGTTTTTGCCATGTTCACATGCTTGCAATTGTATTTTCTGATCCCTTTTGGCTCAAGGTCACTAAGGGACTTTTGTTAAGCTCTTTGAGTAGTTCCATGCCATGCTTTACTTTGCCATGTTCAGGTCCTTTAGCTTATAGTTTTCATGCTCCGAAGAGTGCTATCTGATCTGAAATTCCAGGCTTGTGTTAATTTCACTAAGTCTGAGATCCGTTTACCGTTTGCATTTTTGCCATGCTTGTTTGAACCTGTTAATGGATGAATTGGCCGTAACTCAGTGTTCATCTTTTGTTAAGCATCTTGAATGCATCCCTGCCATGTATTTTGTTGTCCTGTTTGAGTGATGTAGATTGCTTATCTTGTTGCATTTAGATGGCTACTTACTGTAAATCACAGACCGGTGTCATATTTGAATTGCTTGCCATTTCCAAACCGTAACTCCGATTCCGGCGTTCTTTATATCGTTTTCAAGCGATTTCATCTCATCTTTCCAGTGGCACACTTGGATTTCCAAGTTGAGGCCAGGTTCATTCATTCCTTGTCAAATCATGTATATGCATCGCATACCGCATCCCGCATATCATACCATGTTCATGAGTTGGTTGTTTACTATGTTGTGTGCTTCTTTTCCGGTGTTTGCTTCTTCGGGTTGGTTCCGGTAACGTCGCGTTTGTGAGGACCCGTTCATCTACGTCCATTTATCTTCTTCATGGTATCGTTCTTCTTCCTTGCGGGATTTCAGGCAAGATGATCATACCCTCGAAATCACTTCTATCTTTGCTTGCTAGATGCTCGCTCTTTTGCTATGCCTATGCTGCGATACCTACCACTTGCTTATCATGCCTCCTATATTGTTAAGCCAAGCCTCTAACCCACCTTGTCCTAGCAAACCGTTGTTTGGCTATGTTACCGCTTGGCTCCGCCCCTCTTATAGCGTTGTTAGTTGCAGGTGAAGATTGAAGTTTTGTTCCTTGTTGGAACATGGAGATGTTGTTCCTTGTTGGAACATGTTTACTTGTTGGGATATCACAATATATCTTATTTAATTAATGCATCTATATACTTAGTAAAGGGTGGAAGGCTTGGTCTTATGCCTGGTGTTTTGTTACACTCTTGCCGCCCTAGTTTTCGTCATATCGGTGTTATGTTCCCGGATTTTGCGTTCCTTACGCGGTTGGGTAATAATGGGAACCCCTCGACAGTTCGCCTTAAGTAAAGCTCTTCCAGCAATGCCCAACATTGGTTTTACCATTCGCCACCTAGCCTCTTTTTCCCTTGGGTTTCGCGGACTCAAGGGTCATGATTATTTTACCCCCCCCCCCGGGCCAGTGCTCCTCTCAGTGTTGGTCCACCTGTCAGCTGCCGGTGGCCACCAGGGGCAACTCTGGGCTGGCCTACCCGTACCTAAGACAATCTGAGTGTGCCCTGAGAAAGAGATATGTGCAGCTCCTATCGGGATTTGTCGGCACATTCGGGCGGTGTTGTTGGTTTAGTTTTACCCTGTCGAAATGTCTTGTAGGACCGGGATACCGAGTCTGATCGGAATGTCTCGGGAGGAGGTCTATTCCTTCGTTGACCGTGAGAGCTTGTGATGGGCTAAGTTGGGACACCCCTGCAGGGATTTGAACTTTTGAAAGTCGTGCCCGCGGTTATGGGCAGATGGGAATTTGTTAAAGTCCGGTTGTAGAAAACCTAAAGTTGACCTTAATTAAAATGTATCAACCGCGTGTGCAACCGTGATGGTCTCTTTCCGGCGGAGTCCGGGAAGTGAACACGGTTGTTGGAGTTATGCTTGACGTAGGTTGTTCTAGGATCACTTCTTGATCATAGTTGTTCGAACGTGCTTTGCCTTCTCTTCTCGCTCTCATTTGCGTATGTTAGCCACCATATATGCTAGTCGCTTGCTGCAGCTCCACCTCATCCCTTTTACCTTACCCATAAGCTTAAATAGTCTTGATCACGAGGGTGCGAGATTGCTGAGTCCCCGTGGCTCACAAATACTTCCAAAACCAGTTTGCAGGTGCCGTTGAGTCCGTGCAGATGACGCAACCAAGCTCAGGAGGAGCTCATTGAAGATCTTGTCCTTTGTCTTGCTTCGTTCTAGTTGATCAGTAGTGGAGCCCAGTTGGGGTCGATCGGGGACTTTGTCGCTTTTGGGGTTCTTCTTTTATTTTGGTTCCGTAGTCGGACCATGAGTGTATTTGGATGATGTAATGCTATCTTCTTGTAATTGTGTGAAGTGGCGATTGTAAGCCAACTATGTCTCTTTCCCTTATGTATTACATGGGTTGTGTGAAGATTACCTCTGTTGCGACATTGCTTTCAATGCGATTATGCCTCCAAGTCGTGCTTCGACACGTGGGAGATATAGCCGCATCGAGGGCGTTACACTGCTATACTTAGCGGCAACTAATCAAGTGGTTAGTGCAGCACTGGTGGCACAGCGGGAAGTAGATGAAGCGGCACCCACAACCATTGTCCCTGTGTAGAGGAAATCGAACACGTCCTGGCAAGGTCAGATGCAGTTCAAGATGAAGGAGAGCAAGGTAGCAGAGACAGTCCCAATGTCATAGCATGGGAGAAAGTGGTGCAGCACCCAGTGTAGTTAGTCAGCTCCCTGTTGCAGGGGGCTAGGTCAAGGTACTCTGATATGTCTCCAACGTATCTATAATTTTTGACTATTCCATGCTATTGTATTATCTGTTTGGGATGTTTATGGGCTTTATTATACACTTTTATATTATTTTGGGGACTAACCTATTAACCGAAGGCCCAGTGCAAATTGATGTTTTTTGCCTATTTCAGTGTTTCGCGGAAAAGGAATATCAAACGGAATGAAACCTTCGCGGGGATCTTTTTTGGAACAAACGCAATCCAGGAGACTTGGAGTGGACGTCATGGAAGCAGCGAGGCGGCCACGAGGTAGGGCGGCGCACCCAAGGGGCCAGGCGCGCCCCCACCCTCGTGGGCCCCCCACAGCTCCACCGACCTACTTCTTTCGCCTATATAAACTCTTATACCCTGAAAACATTAGAGGAAGACACGAAAACCACTTTTCCACCGCCGCAACCTTCTGTACCAATGAGATCCCATCTAGGGACCTTTTCCGGCGACCTGCCGGAGGGGGATTCGATCACGGAGGGCTTCTACATCTATCCAGAGGTTCAACCCATGTATTATTGTGATGTGTGTGGTGACTAGAACAAGCTTGCAAAGTGAGGCACTTGGTAATGCTGATTTCAGGGACTTAGCATTTCCACTAAGTCCTTGAGCTGTTTATCTCATATGGTCATATGTTCATGTTGTTTCCTAGTGATCCGTGCCTCTTTTGAGGATGATCAGTAAGGATGTTTTGTTAATCTTTTAGTGCTATATCCATCCATGTCTTTGTTTGCAATTATGGAGCACCCTAGCTTGAGTCAATCGAGCTCTACTTTTTCTACTTCGTGAATCTGGGCAGATTGTCTACTTGTTAGCGATTTTGCGTGGATGTTGTAGTTGATCCGTGCATGCTATGCTATTGTTCTTGCCATGTCTAGCTTGTATTTAGTGTATTCTTGATGAGTGTATGCTTAGTTTTCCATGAGTTGCTCTGTAGTGAGTGCATCGAGCTCGTAAACATGCCTACTTGATATATGTTTCAGCATGTTCCAGTTTTCACCAAGTCTGAAAACTGATTATGTTTTTGCCATGTTCACATGCTTGCAAATGTATTTTCTGATCCCTTTTGGCTCAAGGTCACTAAGGGAATTTTGTTAAGCTCTTTGAGTAGCTCCATGCCATGCTTTACTTTGCCATGTTCAGGTCCTGTAGCTTATAGTTTTCATGCTCCGAAGAGTACTATCTGATCTGAAATTCCAGGCTTGTGTTAATTTCACTAAGTCTGAAATCTGTTTACCAAATGCATTTTTGCCATGCTTGTTTGAACCTGTTAATGGATGAATTGGCCGTAGCTCAGTGCTAGACTTTTGTTAAGCATCATGAATGGATCCTTGCCATGTATTTTGATGCCATGTTTGGGTGCTGTAGCATGTTCATCTTGTTGCATTTAGATGGCTACTTGCTGTAAATCGCACACCGTGGTCACATTTGCATTGCTTGCCATTTCCAAACCGTAGCTCCGATTCCGGCGTTATTTATATCGTTTTCAAGCGATTTCATCTCATCTTTCCAGTGGCACACTTGGTTTTCCAAGTTGAGGCCAGGTTCATGCATTCCTTGTCCAATCATGCATATGCATCGCATACCGCATCCCGCATATCATACCATGTTCATGTGTTGGTTGTTTACTATGTTGTGTGCTTCTTTCCGGTGTTTGCTTCTTCGGGTTGGTTCCGGTAATGTCGCGTTTGTGAGGACCCGTTCGTCTACGTCTGTTTGTCTTCTTCATGGACTCGTTCTTCTTCTTTGCGGGATTTTAGGCAAGATGATCATACCCTCGAAATCACTTCTATCTTTGCTTGCTTAGTTGCTCGCTCTTTTGCTATGCCTATGCTGCGATACCTACTACTTGCTTTTCATGCCTCCCATATTGTTGAACCAAGCCTCTAACCCACCTTGTCCTAGCAAACCGTTGTTTGGCTATGTTACCGCTTTGCTCAGCCCCTCTTATAGCGTTGTTAGTTGCAGGTGAAGATCGAAGTTTGTTCCTTGTTGGAACATGGAGATGTTGTTCCTTGTTGGAACATGTTTACTTGTTGGGATATCACACTATATCTTATTTAATTAATGTATTTATATACTTGGTAAAGGGTGGAAGGCTCAGCCTTATGCCTGATGTTTTGTTCCACTCTTGCCGCCCTAGTTTCCGTCATATCGGTGTTATGTTCCCGGATTTTGCGTTCCTTACGCGGTTGGGTTATAATTGGGAACCCCTTGACAGTTCGCTTTGAATAAAACTCCTCCAGCAAGGACCAATCTTAGTTTTACCATTCGCCACCTAGCCTTTTTCCCTTGGGAGTCATGCATCCCGAGGGTCATCTTTATTTTAACCCCCCCGGGCCAGTGCTTGTCTAAGTGTTGGTCCGAAATGGGCAGCCTGCGGGGCCACCTCGGGGAAACTTGAGGGCTGGTTTTACTTGTAGCTTGACCTATCCGATGTTGCCCTGAGAACGAGATATGTGCAGCTCCCATCAGGATGTCAGCGCATCGGGCGGCTTTGCTGGATTTGTTTTACCATTGTCGAGGATGTCTTGAAGAACTGGGATACCGAGTCTGATCGGAATGTCTCGGGAGGAGGTCTATTCCTTCGTTGACCATGAGAGCTTGTCATGGGCTAAGTTGGGACACCCCTGCAGGGATTTGAATTTTCGAAAGCCGTGCCCGCGGTTATGGGCAGATGGGAATTTGTTAATGTCCGGTTGTAGAAAACCTGAAGTTGACCTTAATTAAAATTCATCAACCGCGTGTGTAACTGTGATGGTCTCTTTCCGGCGGAGTCCGGGAAGTGAACACGGTTGTTGGAGTTATGCTTGACGTAGGTTGTTCCAGGATCACTTCTTGATCATAGTTGTTCGAACGTGCTTTGCCTTCTCTTCTCGCTATCATTTGCGTATGTTAGCCACCATATATGCTAGTCGCTTGCTGCAGCTCCACCTCATACCTTTTACCTTACCCATAAGCTTAAATAGTCTTGATCGCGAGGGTGCGAGATTGCTGAGTCCCCGTGACTCACAGATACTTCCAAAACCAGCTTGCAGGTGCCGATGAGTCCATGCAGATGACGCAACCAAGCTCAGGAGGAGCTCGATGAAGATCTTGTCCTTTGTGTTGTTTCGTTCTAGTTGATCAGTAGTGGAGCCCAGTTGGGGTCAATCGGGGACCGTGTCGCACTTGGGGTTCTTCTTTTATTTTGGTTCCGTAGTCGGACCTTGACTGTATTTGGATTTTGTAATGTTTTATTCATGTAATTGTGTGAAGTGGCAATTGTAAGCCAACTATGTATCGTTTCCCTTATGTATTACATGGTTGTGTGAAGATTACCTCACTTGCGACATTGCTTTCAATGCGGTTATGCCTCTAAGTCGTGCTTCGACATGTGGGAGATATAGCTGCATCGAGGGCGTTACACCGGCGCCCCCCTAGGCCCCTATATATAGTGGAGGGGAGGGAGGGCAGCCGCACCTGAAGCCCTGGCGCCTCCCTTCCTCCCGTGACACCTCTTCCTCCCTGCTTGCGCTTGGCGAAGCCCTGCCGGGATCCTGCTACTTCCACCACCACACCGTCGTGCTGCTGGATCTCCTTCAACTTCTCCTCTCCCCCTTGCTGGATCAAGAAGGAGGAGACGTCTCCGCTTCGTACTTGTGTTGAACGCGGAGGTGCTGTCCGTTCGATGCTAGGATCATTGATGATTTGGAGCACGACGAGTACGACTCCATCAACCCCGTTCTCTTGAATGCTTCCGCTTAGCGATCTACAAGGGTATGTAGATGCACTCCCCTTCTCTCTCGTTGCTAGTCTCTCCATAGATTGATCTTGGTGACACGTAGGAAAATTTTGAATTTCTGCTACGATCGCCAACACCGCTCCTGAGCAAGTCAGCAAGGGGAAAGTCTGCTGCATTTTTTTCTTCTGAATTTTGCCTGCTCCAATTGAAAACGGCCGGAACCAAGGTAGTAGACATATATACAAGCACCTATTTTGCGGCAGCTACCGCTGTTGCGACTGTCTCAGATGATCTCTTTTCAATCGCAATCTCAACCTTCTTGTCGACGTTCTCTTCAGTTAACCTCCTTCTTTCCTTTCTCTCCTCCATGGTCTCACGGTAGTACTTCTTCCACGTGGCGCCGCCTCCGACACCGTGCACGCATCCATATGACGGTCGAGTCTCCACCGGGAGTCCTTTCAATATGTTAAACGCCCGGTTGAATGGAGTGTCCCACTTGGGCCTCGCCAATGCCTCAGACGGCGAGTCGCTTTCGGACGCAATCATGTGCTTCTCTCTCTGCAAAAGGCACAAGGATCATTTACAAATATGACTAACATGCAGTCGAAATGATCAGAAACTAAAATTACCAGCAGTCTAATGAACTAGGTCCCAACAGTGCCGCGTTCTTCTCGGAAACCTTCTTCACTAGGTCCCAACAGTGCCGGGCCCTGAGGACGTCACACTCCTATGAGATGGTGAACTCCGCCAAGGGGTCTGGGATGCCCAGAATCGCGGCTTCCGCGTCCTCCTTGGCCCATATGGATCTCTTCCTGCCGTAACCACGGCTTCCGAGGTGGTGGCACCCAATGTTCTTATGTTGAAGCCCCTTCATGTACTCTGAGTTTTTTTTGGCATCTTCGGCCTCACAAGCCGCCTTGAATATTTCAAAGTGCTCTTCCGTGATTGTTGGATTATCCTTTACAATCTCGTAGTAGGGTTCCTTTTCGTTGAAGATCCGATATTTCACCCTTGCTTTCCAAGCGGCCAACACATCACTAAACTTGCTCATGGCGTGTTTGTTTATCTTCTTCATTGTCGGGTCCTTATCTGGATCTTTATAATCCTTTTCATTCCGGCCCGGGAACAAGAATATCTGGTGCAGCTTCTTTAGGAGGGAGGGCCTCATATTATCTAACTTTTTTAGTTTCTCATCGTTGAGGGTGGCGGTTGTCCGTATGATGCAGCCAATTTGATTGTCGTAGCACGCGCGTGCTTCCTCGGGCGCGTTTGGATAAAAATTGCCGTTGTCCACCTCCGTGACAACCAGTCTAGTAGTCCTGAGCTTGTTAGGAAGTTTTCGCCTCTTTGCTTTTGGTTCTATACCGGCTCCACTCCCCGAGGCAGTGCCGGTCTCAGTCTTAGCGCCAGTCTGCGTGTCGGTCTTAGTCCCCGAGACGACCGGTGGGCCTGACAACAACATTGGTTGATCCTCGGCAAGGCTCAAAAATTCATCTGCTGCCAGGTAGACATCGTCGCAATCACCAGAACCCTGTCCTTCATCGTTGCTAGACATGTTTTCTACGATTAAATCTAGTAAATTAATTCTAGACCTAATAAAATGAATAATGACATACAAAAGGCCTATGTTTTGCAGGAACGTTGACTCCTTCCTGGTGCGGCAACTCCTGGGCACTCGATATGTCCTAGTTTGTAGCACAAGTCATGCCGAAATTCACGGAAAATTTCGGCATGACCTTTGCTAAAAAGTGGATAAATCGAGAACCTGAAATTTGCAGGAATGGAAATGAATCAACATTCCGGCAAAACATAGGCCAGTCAGCTTCATTCCATGGAAAAAACAAAAGGCCACTTGGGCACAATCGAAACATGGGCAAACACAATTGAGGAATTTGCATATATCCTGACCACTTCAAATTTGCATGTCCTAGCGTTTGACACTTCAAGAAAATCTACACAAATCTCATGCTCTCTCAAACTCAATTCAAAAACCAAATATAGATTATATTTAGTTAACTACTGAACTAAAATTTTCTCTAAACTAAAGCCTACTTCCCTAATTAACATCTAGTTAAACAAACTCAATTCAAAAACTAAACCCTACTGAACTAATTAACATCTACATTATCTACTACTTAACATCATCTATTATTACCCTAACTAGAGAACATCAACATTATTTACTACTTAACATTAACATCTATTAACTAAAAAGGATGGGTGGGGGGCTTACAGAGAGGGGAGAGACGGTGGCGGGGAGGTGCTCGGCGACGGAGGTAGGGCGGCGAGGGCAGGCTCAGGATCTGGACACGGCGGTCCTGGCGGGCTCGGGGGCGGTGAGGTCGAGGGCGGCGGTGGTGAGGTCGAGGAAGGCGACGGTGAGGTCGAGGGCGGCCTGAGAGGCGGCGGCGGTGAGGCTGGGTGTCCTCGGGTGGCGGCCGTGTGGATGAGCGCGGCGTCGACGCCGGCAGGAGACGACGGCGAAGTGGGGGCAACGGCGAAGTGGGGGAGACGGCGGCGAAGTGGGCGAGGGATCGATTTGGGGGAGAAGTGGTGGCCGGGGGGAAACCGTTTTTGGTTAAGTCAAAAGTAACGGTAGCATGTTATAGAAAACGCGCTACAGCTAAGTTAGCTATAGCGCGTTTCCGAAAGCGCGCTACTGCTATGTCTTCATCATTTTTTCCTTTTCATTTATTTTTCTTTACATTTTATATTTTTCCTTTCTCCTGTTTCTATTTATTTCATTTTAATTTACCTCTCTATTCATTTTTCATTTTATTTTCTTTTCGTTAGCAGTAGCGATTTACGCATTAACACGCTGCTATAAGTTTATTAGCGGTAGCGCGGTTTTTGGAAGATCGCTACTACTATGTGTAGCCCATCGGCTAAGTGATTGGAATTTTAGTAGTAGCGAGTTTTCGGTGAGACGCGCTACTGATATATGTCCATCTGCAGGGTGCTTATTTTGCACGCGCTACTGTTGTCTAGCAGTAGCATGCTGTTTTAACAAGCGCTACTGCTAAAGTTCTCTATATAACGTTTTCCCTAGTACTGGCGGTTGGCTGCTTTAAACGATAGTTTGTGGTGGTTTGTCGAGGCCACCCTCGATGCCTTCGACAAAGACTACAAGGTGTTTTCTCAGCATGCACGTGCTTAGCTCAACTCGAGAGCCAGCAAGGCAAAAGAATGAATACTCATACATAGGAGAAGATTATCATATAGATAAAAAGGTAGCCCCCGACTGCGCCTCGGGGTACCTGTTGTCTTTACTTTGTACAAAAGGTAGCATGGTACATACACTTCATCAACTGTAAAACGAACAGAGAAGGTTCACATTCCATGGGTGCTCTGACTCTTGGCTGGCTGTCTCCCTCTTGCCGGCCCTGGGCTTCTGTGCGTCGATGAGGTAGTAGGAGTCATTGGCCAGGGCCTTGCTGATGATGAAAGGCCTCTGCCAAGGAGCTGAGAGCTTGTGTTGGCCTGCTGTTCACTGGATCAGTCGGAGCACAAGGTCGCCCTCACGGAAGGTAAGCGGCTTGATCTTCTTGTTGTGGTAGCGGGGTAGGCTCTGCTGGTAGATGGCGGACTGGCTGAGTGCTAGCAGCCAGGCCTCTTCGAGCAGATCAATGTTGTCTTCACATGCCTCTTTTGCTTCTGCCTCCATGTAAAGGGTGACGCGAAGAGACTCAATCTCGATAGCCGTTGGGATGATGGCCTCGGCCCCATACACGATGAAGAAATGTGTGAAGCCGGTTGTGTTTGGCGTAGTCTGGAGACTCCAAAGGACGGCCGGCAGCTCCTTGATCCAGCAGCTGGCCGAGTGCTCCAGTGGCTCGACCAGCCGAGGCTTGATGCCGGATAGGATGAGGCCTTTGCTCGCTCCACCTGGCCGTTTGATTGCAGGTGGGCAACCGACACAAGGTCCAGTCGGATGCGCTACGTGATGTAGAAACGGGCCAAGGCGCCTTTGGCGAAGTTTGTGCCGTTGTCGGTGAAGATGTTGTGCTGGATGCTGTGTCGAATGGTGATGCCCGCAATGAATGTGATGGCTATGGGGCCGTTCAGCTTCTTGATTGGCCTCGCCTCAATCCACTTCGTGAACTTGTCCACGACAACTAGCAGATGGGTCATGATGCCGCGTGCTGTCTTGAATGGGCCCACCATATCCAACCCCCATACGGAAAATGACCAAGTGATGGGAATGGTCTTTAGTGTTGAAGCCGGCAGGTGCTGCTTGGTGTTGAAGCGCTGACACCCCTTGTACTTTCGGACCAACTCCTTGGCACCGTCCGGAATGACCGGCCAGAAGAAACCATGGCGGAAGGCTTTGGCGACGAGGGCTCTAGAGGCAGCATGGTTGCCAAATTCACCTTGATGGATATCTACGAGGATAACAATGCCCTTCTCCGTCTCAACGCAGCGCTGGAAGACATCAGTCGCACTGCGGCTGACGAGCTCTTTGTTGATGATTGTGTACGCGGCTGCCCAGCATTGCACCTGTTAGGCCAAGACCTCGTTGGCTGGTAGCTCGTGGCTCAACAAGAAGTTGAGGATGGGCCGCGCCCAAGACGGGGCATCCACCACTGTCATGATAGCAACCGGTGTTAGGGTGGCCGGGTTGGGAGGCGGTGGGTTGGAGCCGACGAGTCCTTGTTGCGTTGTTGAAGTCCCTAGGCCAACTACAACAGTCCTCGGGCCGAGTTCTGGAGTCCTCAGGCTGGGTTTGGGTGCTGCAGCCCTCGGCCCTCCTCTAGAAGTCCCCGGGCCAGTGGCTGAAGTCCCCGAGCCGGATCCGGCTACCCCAGGGTCAGCCGAAAGGAGGATGGATTTTGATTCTGGGGAAGGTTTGATAGACGGCTTGCACAAACAGTCGAGGGAGACGCCTGCTGGAATGGCCTACCGGGAGAGCCAATCCATGTGTCGGCGTACTGGGAACCAGGGTACCCAGACTTGCCTGTCTGCAGCCCACGTCGCGTTCCTGGTACGGCCCGGTAGGGCCCAGCTGATCGACCAGCTGCTCAAGACCCTCATGAGGGGGCTAGCCCTGGCGAGGAGAACGACGAAGGCCTCCTCAGGGAGCGGCCTCACCTAGGCTGCTCCAGAGGGGCAACCAAGACCTCTCCCAAGAGTGGCCTCAGCTAGGCTGCTTTAGGAGGGCGGAGATCTCAAGGCAAGGGCTACCTCAGGAAGAGGCAGTGACGCAAGCCATGACGAACCGTGCCAGCTTTCATATCGGTGAAAAGGAGATCGCACACGCGCAGGTTCCCGAGGGGCGAGACAAAGGTTTCCCCTTTGGTGCAACAAGACAGAAGACCGCAAGGACGACAGGAAGGATGTCATCACCGAGCCCACCACCGCGTCACCGCCTGCCCTCTTTGCAGGCAAAGACCACCTTTTGTCAGGATAGGAGCGTCTTTGTGTTCCCGCTCAAATGGCCGTTGTGGGATTCCCTTCCCGCCTAAATATTTCGAGGGAAGAGGACCCTGGCCATCTATATAAGTAGCTAGGGTTCCTAGCATAGAGAAGGACCAACCCATTGGGACTTAGCATAGCAAAGGAGCAAGAACATCCGCTTCCTCACCCCTCTCGAGCTCGCCTCCTGAGCTCAGGAAACCACTGTATTTATTCATACTTGAGCCCTCGCGAGGCCAATCCACTAAAGCAGGACGTTGGGTTTTACACCGCAAGGTGGCCTGAACCTGGGTAAACTCTTGTGTGCTCTACTTGTTTGCTTGCTTGCATTCCATTCCCACCACAAGGAGAAGAGTGAGGCGCTAGGTAGACGTGTAGTGGGAGAGATCTTCGTCACACCCGTGTGTTCGAATCTTAAGGGTTTTGCGGAGCCCGAAATCCGACATTTGGCGCGCCAGGTAGGGGGCGTGTCGAAATCTTGCTTCTCCGACGACCTCGCTCCGCTCTTCTCCGTCGACCTCATTTCACCGCCATGGTGGACACTCGCCGAGCACGTGCCGCCCGCCGCGCCGCCAACGTCACTCAGACGGCGCCCGGGGGCAACGGCGCACCACTCCGCCCCAACTCGCCGGTCGTCAACGCGGCCACGGACCCAGCCGTTCACGAGCAGCAGGACTCGTCGTTGCCGCTGTCCATGTGGCGCGAAGGCCGCACGGCGACCCCGTCACCTTCACCGGCCGCGGCGTTGTCCTCGCTGGTCCGCCGCGGGCCAGTCTACCAGCAGCCTGTGCTACTGATGGCGCGGGAGCTCCTACGCTACTGTCCGCCGGACGACCTCTACGACGAGTGGCTCCACTGCATCACCGAGCTCGTCAACGCCGCCGGGGAGGCGCCCACACCGACCCATTCCTCTCGCCCTCCGTCGCCCATGGCGGGGAACGAGGACCACGACGCTCCGCCGCCACCTCCACCGCGCGGCGCCGGCCAGGGGCTCAGGCGCGAGGCTCCACGGCGCGAACAGCCTCGCAGGGCCCCCGCGCGCGACGAGGAGACCTGCCATGTGGTCCCACGCCCCCAGGCAGAAGCGCGCGTGCTCCCCGCTTAGCAGCACCAGAACCACGTCCCACAGGAGGTGGTGGCGCCCGCACCCCAAGATCCAGCACCGCAGGCGCAGGGGGCACCAGCAATCATGAGTGTGGCTGGATGCCGCGCCCTAGCTCCTGAGCTACGGTGCCTCGTCTAGCCCGGCAAGTTCAAGCCGGACTTGCCTCCGCGTTACGACGACACCGCTGACCCGGCGGAGTTCCTCCAGCTCTACGAGCTCAACATCGAGGCGGCGAACGGCACCGAGCAGGTCATGGCGAACTGGTTCCCCATGGCCCTCAAGGACGATGCGCGCTCCTGGCTCCTGAACCTTCCTCCAGGATCCATCTCTTCTTGGGAGGAGCTTCGTGAGCGCTTCATCGCCAACTTCCAAGGTACCCGCGACCGAGCTCTAGCAGCCGTAGACCTGTGCCGTGTGAAGCAGCAGTCTGGGGAGACCCTGCAGAAGTACATCCAACGCTTCAACATCGTGCGCCTCAAGATCCCCAGGGTCTCCGACGAGGCCATTATCTTGGCGTTCTCCGACGGTGTCCACGATGTCAGGATGAAGGAGGAGCTTGCCATCCACGAGGAGCTGTGCACGGCCCTCAAGATGTTCAATCTTGAGGCAAAGTCCGCCAGGGTAGAGGAAGGCTGCCTCTCCCTCCTGGAACTGCCTGAGGCGGAGGCCGATGACAAGAAGACCAAGGCCAAGGAAGCAAAGCGCAAGGGACCAGCTGTGCTGGCCGTGGAGCCAGAAGTGAAGCGCGGCTGCGGCTACAACGACCCTCCAAGAGACAACCGTTCGTACTGCGTCTTCCATGATGTCCATAGCCATAACACCAGCGACTGCCAAGAGCTCTGGGCAATGCGCGGCGGGCAGCGCCTTGAGCGCGACAACCGTGGCTACAGCCGCGGAGGAGGCTGTGGCGGAGGATGCTGGGACAGCAGGAACTCGCGCCAAGGATGGCGTGATCAGCCTCGTGAAGACCGCTGGAAGGAGCAGCCTCGTGAAGCCCCTGGCGCGACCAGCCTCGCGAGGGTCTCCCTCAGGGCAACGCGGGTCTGCCTCCGCTGTCACCACCGCCAAGAAGGAACGACGATGAACGCCAGGGAGACGAAGCGGGGGGCTTCCAGGAGCCACGCGGGGTCGCGTGCATCCTGGGAGGAGCCCATGCTCCGGCTTCTCACCGCATCTTCAAGCAGTTCACTCGTGAGGTGAACGCGGCGCTCCCCAGGCCTGACACCGCGCGCAACCTCAGGTGGGCCAAGCAGATCATCGCCTTCGACCCCAAGGATCAGCTCAGGTGCACCGCCGTGCTAGGCACTCTCCCGATGCTCTACACAGCGACCATCAGTACCGTCCGTGTGACCAAGACCCTCATCGATGGTGGGGCAGGGCTCAACGTCCTCTCCGTTCAGATCTTCGAGACTCTTCAAGTACCCTACAATCAGCTGCACCCGACCAAGCCATTTTACGGAGTCACAGATGGCTCCACTCTCCCGATGGGGCAGGTCCGCCTCCCCGCCAGCTTTAGCGACCGCGACAACTACCACACCGAGCTCATCGACTTCGACATTGCCAACATCAACCTCCCATACAACGCCATCCTACGGTATCCGCCCCTCTCCAAGTTTATGGCGGCGACCCATCACGGCTACAACGTCCTCAAGATGCCTGGAAGCGTTGGAGTCATCACGATCACCTGCGACGAGAAGGAAGCAGTATGTTCTCTGGAACGCGCCTACCAGACTTCGACGATCGAGAGCTCCGACAGAGACGGAGCCGTCTTCGCCCTGATGACCGCCCCAAAGAAGAAGAAGCAACTGCCCGACTCTCAGGCCTCGAGGGCTCCCGACGGCACCACCTCAAGCTCCGTGCCTGCTGATGAGGCGCCTTCCGCCCTCTCATAGGGAGGCGTGCATGGCGCCCCTCTCGGGACGGGCTCGGGGGCTCCCCTCAGGGGGACCCCGGACCTGGTCGTGAGGGAGGTGCCCCGGGACTACTCGCGGGCGCGCCCCGCCGTGCGTCGTCATGAGCCCAGCGTGAGCCTCATAACGCTGGGGGTTGAGGACCCCATCGACCAAGCTACCAAGGAACCTTACCCACCTACTCAAGACCCAAGCAACCAGTTCCGCATCTGCATCGACATCCCGAGCCTCAACAGGGCTGCCGCCCAGGGCCTCTTCCAGCCGATGGCGGTCGGCTGGAGGAGGGCCTTCCCCTCTGGCGTCTGCAACGCGGCCGCCACATACCAGCACTTCGTACAATAGGCCGTGGGGGCTCAGGAGGCTCAGCGGCAGGTGGTCCTGATGGAGCAGGACCAGGACCCCCACGACCGCTGAGGGCCTCCGGAGCCCCTGGGCCTTGGGAGCTCGGCTCTCCTCAGGAGCAACCTGCATGGCTCGCGTCACTAGCTACCCCAACTCCTCTTCAACGGCAAGTACCAGGTGATGTCTCAGGTATTCCGTCGAGGGTGCCCCTCGGGCTGCATCATCCTCGAGCTGCTGGGGGCTTACCCCCACAGCTGTCTCTTTTTGCGCATGAATCAGAACTGGTTGCTTCCTTTCGCATTATCTATATGGTTGGCACCCTCACCGCCACTAAGGTCATGAGCCCTTGTGAGCCCACCCGCGACCGCCCCATGATTAAGGACTGGCACGGCGTCTGTGCTCGGGTCCGTCCCTGCAGCGTCGCTAAACCCAAGGGCTGAGCTCTGTCTCACGAGCCATTCCCGTGACGTCACCTCCCATGGTCCTTGGTGCCTTGTTCTCGCATGGGCTAATCGTTGGTGGGTAAGTAGGGGCCCGTGGCAGGTGTCTCGCTCCCGCGGGAACCGCGCGCCGGTTGTTTATCTTTTGGACTATAGCATGAGAAGACTGGGCACGGCGTCTGTGCTCGGGTCCGTCCCTGCAGCGTCGATAAATCCAGCGGCTGAGCTCTGTCTTACGGGCCAGTCCCGCTAACGTCACCTCCTGGGGTCGTTGGTGCCACGGCCTTCTCATGCAATGCCCTCTGGAGATGCATTCGGCGCACGTCTAGGCAACCCATCTCTTTTCACATTTTGCAGAAGAAGACTTAGGCGCAACCCGCCTCAGGCGCAACCCGCCTTAGGGTAGGGTCTCGTGAGTGATGCGTAAGCTCGCGAGAACTTCCTCAGAGTCGTTCGGCTCGTCCTGAGGAGGGCCCATATACACCCTGGCTGTCCCGCCGTGCAAGCCACGTGTCCGGACGGGCTGTACACGCCCGGGAGTCTCTCCCGGTGGGAGGCTCCCCTCCCATGATCCAGTGGAAGTGCTTAGCTCCGCGCTGGCAAGACCGAGGAGCGGTTGTTCCCACGAACCAGTGGAAGCACCAAGCTCCGCGCTGGCTGATACGATCGAGGAGCGGTTATGCCCACACTCCGCGCAAGTGTGGTAGCTCTATGCTCCGCGCTAGTTATAAACAACTGAGGGTGCCCCCCAGCGGTCGCACCAACCTCAGGGAGCTTTTCAGCTCACGACGCTCACAACTTCTCCTTGGAAGGGTATCACGAGGGGGGCTAGGCACGGGGGCTATGCTCAGGTCACGCCTGGCAGACGCCACCCTACCAGGTGCCCAGACACCTAGCTTTCTCGCACCCACATCCTAGGCGAAGGCTCGTGAGCAAGGTATGGTGCTCGTTCTCCCTCATGAGAGTCGTTCATACGTCAAGGGGGACCCCCTGGGCATCGCGACCCAGGGGCCTCACTAGTCACGTAGCCCCTCACTCCTTGGGCCCGGTGCTCAACGGCGGTCGAGGTATGCGCGGGGCTGGGCCCTGCCGACGCAGAACGCAAACGGGTCACTTGAGCATAAAGAGGGACCCCTGGGCATCGCGACCCAGGGGCCTCACTAGTCACGTAGCCCCTCATTCCTTGAGTCTGCCCTGGTGACCCGGAGGGCTCAGTGGCGATCGAGGTATGCGCGGGGCTGGGCCCTGCTGACGCAAAGGATTTAAGCAAACATGAATGGAAGCAAGCACGGAAATCACAGAATTCAAAGCCTAGCTATTACGATAAGCTCAAGTTCATCAAACTCAAACAAGTCTCACGCCTCCCAGAGGCACTCGCATTCTCCTTAGCAGGAACAGGTCAGGCATCACCGGACGCGCCGACATCAGCTTCCGCCTCTTCAGACGCATCAGCAGCAGCCGGAAGGAACGCCTCCACCAGCTCTTTGACCTTCTCCGCCACACACTCAGCAGCCGCGCCCCCAGGTTCGCGGCCATCGGCTGGGATAGCGTGGCCAGGTCGAAGCTGGGGTCACGAAGGAAGAGATGGCCGCACACCTGCGCCAAGGCAGAGGTAAGAAGCAATCGGCCCTCGGTATCAGCTAACTGACCGATTGCAGATGCCACGTCGCCCAGGGCCTTCACGAGCGCAGCTAGGAGCCCGGTGGCGCCATCCTCCGGGGTGGCCAGCAGCTCTTCGAACCCCTCCCAGTAGGCGATGTGCAGCAGCCTGCAGGCCTCGAGCTCGAAGGCGGTGAGGGCCTCACGGCCCACCATCGCCGTCTTCTCCGAGGCTGCGAGGGCGTCCTCCCTGGCCTTCAACTCGCACTCGCGCTTGGCTTGGGACGCCTTGGCTTCCTCGGCCTCTGTCTTCAACTTCTCCAGGCTCGCGCGGTTGGTGAGCTGCTCCTCCTACAACCACGATGTCTCGACCTTCTCGCCCTGGAGCTCCTTCTCCAACCTCTCAAGCTCCAGGGCGTGCTTCGCGCTCTCCTCACGGAGGGTCTTAAGTTCGTCTTCCGCCTCCTGATGACGCTTCTCGGAGGACGCTGCCTGGGCTTCCGCGGTCTCCTGCACCCATGCAGCCGAGGCAACCTCCTCCCGACCCTCGGCGATGGCCGCCGAAGCCTGACTCCAGGTGGCCTGCACAGACTCCTCCGCATGCAGCCACCCCGAGAGTAGGCCCAAGTGGGCGTCCACCGCACGGTCATCATCGTCCCAAAAGACAACGCGAAGCTGGTTCAGCGCAGCGAAGGCCGCCTCCAAGGCCTCGGGACCAGGCCTCACCTGCTGACAAGGGAGCGCCACCATGACCGTCCGCTCTGCTGAGGGCTTGGGGGCTCCCGGTCCCTTCACTGGCACGGCGGGAGTAGGGGTCACCTGGCCCTCGCGAGGAGCTACGGCGGAGTCCACTAGAGGCGTCGCCACCACGCGCTCAGCAGTTTGGCTGGCTGAGGCGTGTGGCACCACGGCGGCAGCGGCAGTAGTAGCAGGAGGGGAGGGACTTCGAGAAGTGGCCCCTCCCTTCATCTTCTTCAGCACGCCGCCAATGCTACTGCATCAAGAAATGCGCGTCAGAAGCGCAACGGGCAATAGAATAACGGAAGAACCTGCACTCACGCGTTAGAGGCCTGGCGAGCCCTCCTCTTCGCCAGCAGATCGGCAGCAGCTTCCTTCGCCGACGGCACGCCGCTGCCCCGAGTGTTGGTGAGACGCGAGGCCAAATATTTGAGCACAACAGTGGCCGCTGGCCTTGCTGGGGCAGAGCTCCGCCCGGGAGTCGCTGCGTCGCTCCCTTCGGACGAAGAGCGTCCAGATCGACGCAGGGTGACGGCCTTGGGCTGCCCAGCGACTCCAGCCCTCGGCAGCAGCTCCTCAACAGAACCCGCGGAGGAGGCGTCATCAAGATTCAAGTCCAGGTCCCCGAGGGCTTTCTCAGAGTCTTCCTCCTCCTCCTTGCTCTCCTCTTTGCCGCCAGAAGACACATCAACCGTGGCCGGAGCAGGCGCGGCGACCTCGACATAGCCCGATACGGCCTTCAACTGCTTGGCCTTGTCAGGACGACGGTACAGCGGTAGGTGGGCAACCGGAAGGTCCGCAGGCATCGTCTCCAGGAGAATGCTTGAGGTGAGGTCCAGATCAGAAGAGGGCAACATCCCCGAGCGTAGTCGGAGCTTGTCGTCATCCCCCATCAGCTCCCACATGGGACGTGAGTGCGCCTGGAGTGGCGCCAGGCGCTGCCTCAGGAAATCCTTCACGATCTATCCCCCCTCGAGCCTCGAGGCCATATCGGCCTCAATCCTCGCCAAGACGGTCCCAGCCTCGGGATCAGTAATCTTCACATGGCTCCAGCAGGCGCGCTTCCGCGGACGGGCGGTAGGCAGCGCCAGCAACGGGTGCGTGCGCTGAGCATCCAGATAGATCCATCTCTTCCGATGGGTGTCTATCTTCTTCCCCGCCTTTTCATCAACCAATAGCCCTTGCGCTGAAATACGAAGGAGATGCACGCCGAGCACGGGCCCTCCTCGTACAACCAGACATCAAAGAAGTGGCGGAAGAGGGTGACAGTCGGCCTCACCCCCACGAACGCCTCGCAATAGAAGGCGAACAACGACAAGACGAGGAGGGAGCGAGGCTAGATATGAAGGGAGTGCACCTGGTAGTGGTCCAAGATCACGTAGAAGAATTCAGAGAAGGGCGGCACAAGCCCAACGAAGATGCTGTGGAGGAAGAAGGGGTAGCAGGTCATCGTCAAGGCCGGCACAGTAGCCGACCCAACTAGGATCTTCGTCGGGCCATGCTCGTTGTGCTCGCTTGGCAGGAAGGCTGGACTTCCGCATAGTCCCCCTCTGTGGCGACAAAAGACTCCTCGAGCGCCGCCACGGGAGAGGAACCAGGCCCGGACGCTTGTGAGGTGCCCTTGCCCTTCTTCGCCATTGCCGAAGGCGTCGTGGAAGGTAAGGGATCTGAGAAGATTGGAGGCGGAGGAGAAGGGGATCTGAGCAAGAAGGAAGGGGAGGAATAACCCCTGTGCGGTGAAGACAGTCTCTTTTGTCAAGCCACACGGTTACCAAGGCTGCGTGGGGAGTGGAGTCGTCATGTCCCATCCAACTGTCACGCGCCAGCCTGGCCCACAGACTTTGGGGCCCGCGGCGCTTCGTCCTCAGCCAGGCTTCACGCCGAAGCCAACTCCGCGCGCGCCTTGGGCCCGGGGGCTACTATCGGCGTACTGGGAACCAGGGTACCCAGACTTGCCTGTCTGCAGCCCACGTCGCGTTCCTGGTACGGCCCGGTAGGGCCCAGCTGATCGACCAGCTGCTCAAGACCCTTGCGAGGGGGCCAGCCCTGGCGAGGAGAACGACCAAGACCTCCTCAGGGAGCGGCCTCACCTAGGCTGCTCCAGAGGGGCAACCAAGACCTCTCCCAAGAGTGGCCTCAGCTAGGCTGCTTCAGGAGGGCGGAGATCTCAAGGCAAGGGCTGCCTCAGGAGGAGGCAGTGACGCAAGCCATGACGAACCATGCCAGCGGGCGCCAGCGCGCGCCAGCGGGCGTAGTTTCTCGAGGGGCGAGACAAAGGTTTCCCCTTTGGTGCAACAAGACCGAAGACCGCAAGGATGGCAGGAAGGATGTCATCGCCGAGCCCACCACCGCGTCACCGCCTGCCCTCTTTGCAGGCGAAGACCACCTTTTGTCAGGATAGGAGTGTCCTTGTGTTCCCGCTCAAATGGCCGTTGTGTGATTCCCTTACCGCCTAAACATTTGGGGGGAAGATGACCCTGGCCATCTATATAAGTAGCTAGGGTTCCTAGCATAGAGAAGGACCAACCCATTGGGACTTAGCATAGCAAAGGAGAAAGAACATCCGCTTCCTCACCCCTCTCGAGCTTGCCTCCTGAGCTCAGGAAACCACTATGTTTGTTCATACTCGAGCCCTCACGAGGCCAATCCACTAAAGCAGGACATAGGGTTTTACATAGCATTCCATTCCCACCACCAGGAGAAGAGCGAGGCTCTAGGTAGACGTGTAGTGGGAGAGATCTTCGTCACGCCCCTGTGTTCGAATCTTAAGGGTTTTGCGGAGCCCGAAATCCGACACCATGCCAGGGCGTCGACCGCTTCATTGTTGGCATGTGGCACATGGATGAACTCACACCCATCAAAGTGACCATTGATCTGCAGGACGAGGAAGCGGTAGCTGGCCATGTTGGTGTCCTTGGTGTCCTTGACTACTGGACCACAAGGTCCGAGTCGCCGTTGCACAAAATGTGGTGGATGCCGATCTCCTTGACTAGCTGGGGCCCATGGACGAGTGCCTAGTACTCGGCCACGTTGTTGGAGGAGGCAAAGTGATTCTGCAGCATATACTTTAGCTTGCCACCTTTGGGGGAGGTGAGGACGAAGCCGGCTCCCAAACCGGTGCGCATCTTCAAGCCGTTGAAGTGCATCTGCCAATGCGTGGAATCCGGCGCTGGCGGCACGTACTAGGTCTCAGCCCAGTCGACAAGTTTGTCGGCAAGTGCTTGGGACTTGATGGCGGTCTAGGGCTGGTAGACGATGGTATGGGGTGCCAGCTCGATGGCCCACTTGGCCACACGGCCCGAGGCATCTCGCTTGCCCATGATCTCGGCAAGGGGGGTGGTATAGACGATCATGATGGTGTGCTCCTGGAAGTACTGCTTCAGCTTCTTGGCGGCAAAGTACATGCCCTAGCACATCTTCTGGTAGTGAGGGTAGTTTTGCTTGGAGGCGGACAACACCTCGCTCAGGTAATAGACCGGTCTCTGGACCGGCTGCGCCTCGCCGACTTCTGGGCGCTCGACAACAATCACCATGCTGACGACCCAGTTGGTGGTGGCGATGTAGAGGAGCATGGGCTCTTTAGCAGCTAGAGTGGCCAGGACAGGCGGCGTGGACAACGACCGCTTGAGCTGGAGGAACGCCTCATCCGCCTGGTCGGTCGACTCGAAGCAAGTGGTCTTCTTCATTAGCTAGTATAGTGGGAGGGCATTCTCGCCCAGCCACCTAACGAACTGGCTCAGAGATGCTAAGCACCCGGTGAACTTCTGGACTTCTCGCAGCCGGGTCGGTTTCTTCATTCGCTCAATGGACTTGATCTTCATGGGGTTGCACTCAATCCCATGCCCAGAAACAAGGAAACTAAGGAGCTGGCTGGTTGGTACTCCGAAGACACACTTCTCCGGGTTGAGCTTGATCTAAAAGTGGCGCAGGTTGGCGAAGGTGTCAGTGCAACAAACCCTGGGTCTGTTGCCCAGACTATGCACAAGCATGGTAATAGGAATGGGACACCAACCCAAGTTAGGGTGCAAGAAACCAAGATCTTCAAAGGACCAACATGCAACTCAAGAGGACCAAGTTCAAGCCAAAGAAGCGAGATGCCACCAGGAGAAAAGCCTCCCTTGCCAGCCAGGCGAGCTCGGCGAGGGTGGGGTCACCCCCAGAAGGGGGCATCCGAGGCATCCCGGCAGCACCTGCTGGGACTCATGAAGGCAAAACCACCTCACCAACTACCCTGCCAAGACCCACGTCATCGATCGGTGCGGTGTCAAGCCGCAAAGTGCCTAAGTGATAGCCATTCGCCACATGGCGGCTTTTCTCTATAGGAAACATCTACGAACGACACCCGTCCTATGACGTGTAAAGCGAGAAGGTGCAGAGTTGGCTATACAAGCCCGGCAAGGCTTGCTGGGTAACCAACGACGTGACATTAAGTGGTGCATTTAATGCACCCTCTAAGCCTGTAGAGTTAGGTATGATAGCACTATTTGCTATCTTATCAGTGCATAATGACCACTTTGCCATTGTGGTGACCCCTTAGCCTATAAAAGGAGGCCCATTGCAATCGTTAAAAGGGTTAGAAGAGTGGCAGCCATTAGCCACATGCCGGTTTTTCTCTAGAGGAAACACCTATGAACGATACTCGTCTTGCAACGTGTCAAGTGAGCAGGTGCAGAGCTGGCAATACAAGCTCGTCAAGGCTTGCTGGGCAACCAATGATGTGACATTAAGCGGTGCATTTAATGCACCCTGTCAGCCTGCAAAGTTAGGTATGATAGCACTGTTTGTTGTCTTATCTATGCATAATGACCACTTTGCCATTGTGGTGACCCCTTAATCTATAAAAGGAGGCCCATGGCAACCGTAAAAAGGGTTACAAGGTTGGATAACACACACGCCCATACGCGTGTAGCCACTGTCGCCCCCTACCGGGTAAGTGTACTATGCTCCACCACCACTCTTCCACCATCAATCCACCAAAGAGGAGTAGGATTTTACGCCTCACGATGGCCCGAACCTGGGTAAAATTGCCTGCGTGATCTCTGCCGTGTTGCCCCACGCTCGTTTGCTCTTTGTGCAACGCGACCTCCCCCTACCGAAGCAACAAAGGGCCCTCTGGTCCCATAGGTGGCCGTGGTTTCCCAGTCTAGAAGGTCTCCTTGAGATCCTCCAAAAAGGTGTCGCGCTTCTCCATCTTCACCACTATATCGTCCACATAGACATGGGTGTTTCTTCCGAGTTGCTTCAGGAGGCACTTCTGCATGCATGCAGCGTTGAAAGGTGGCATCGACATTCCTCAAGCCGAACGTCATGGTTATGTAGCAGAAGGCGCCGAAAGGGGTGATGAAGGCAGTCTTCAGTCGGTCGGCGGAGTCCAGCTTGATCTGGTGGTAGCCAGAGTAAGAGTCCAGAAAGGACAACAGCTCGCAGCCAGCCATGGGGTAGATCACCTGGCGATCCGGGGCAAGGAAAAGGGATCCTTGGGGCAGACTTTATTGAGGCTCGTGTAGTCGATACACATGCGCCACTTGTTGTTTTTCTTCAAAACGAGGTCTGGGTTGGCAAGCTAGTCCGGGTAGAACACTTCCATGATGAAGCCGGCTGCCAGAAGCCGGGCGATCTCTTCACCAATGATCCTTCTCTTCTCTTCTGATATGTGGTGGAGGGCATTACAAAAAAGACACATCCGTGACATTTTGGGCTGAGCGAATTTTTTTATGTCATGCTTATCACACTTCTATGACGATAATTGTGACAAAACCCGGTATCATAATAGATGTGGTGGGCTCCTACTTCTATGACAAAAAATCATGATAGAAAATGGGATTTTCATCTTGGGCAGGCTGGAGATGCAGCCGCATGACATTCTTTGGGTCGTGCATGACGGAAAAACCATGGTAGAAGCGAGGGCGAGGAAAATATCGGGGAGTTCCCGGTTACAGTGGGTGGTCGGGGGCCGAGCCATGCTCTTTTCTCTCGTAGACGTACGCGCGTGTGTGCGAGGCATTGCGCTCTAAATGAAGCCAAGCGAGGCGTTGGGCTCTAACTGAACCCGAGCGATTACACTAGCTATGTTACTGAACCCGAGAGATCGATCCCTTGCTATTAACTGAACCCGAGTGATTCCTTCGCTACTGCTGCTAACTGAAGCCGATCGATTCCTGCTGCCTCCTTCCCCTGATGAGCAATGAGCGTTCTTGTTGGGGGGAGGTGGGGTTGGATGAACAGTTCCCGATGGGGGATTGGATGAACAGGACCCCCTGGTGTTGCCGCTGGATGAACATGACCTCGATCGAGCCGGTTGGGTGGATGAACATGACCCCGTGGAGGGCTGGTTGAACAGTAGCCGGTGGAGGGCTGGATGAACAGTAGCTCATGGAGGGGTGGTTGGACAAGACCCCGCGGAGAGGGCTGTTTGAATAGTAGCCGGTGGAGGAGCACTGGATGCTGGATGAACAAGAGCCCATGGATGAACAATCGCAGGTGGAGGCTGGAGGAGGTCGACGCTGGATGAACAGTAGCACGTGGAGGCTGGAGGAGGTCGACAGTGGAGATGAAAAATATCCCATGGAGTCTCGTTTTGCGGTATGTCACACCCCTCCCGATGAACATGACCGCCGTTTCGACTGTAGCCCTCCAACACAAGTCCGTTTCCTTCGTTTTGCGGTACGCAACACCCCTCTCGATCAACATGACCCTATTTCGATCGTAGCAGGTCCAAGAGAAGTTTGTTTCCTCCGTTTTGCGGAACACCAGACCCTCCCTATGAACAGGATCTCGTTTCGACCGTGGCCAGTCGAACATAAGGCCGTTTCCTCCATTCTGCGGTACGCCACGCCTCGTTTCCATCGGTTGTTCTGTCCAAGCCGGTTGGTTCCCGATGAACACGATGTATTCCATTGCCTCCCCATGAACACGATGTTGTTTCTTCGTTCTGACCCAGCCGGTTCACTTCCCGATGAATAGCATGTCGTTGCTCCCGTCCGTTGCCTTTCCATGTACACAAGCCCTGGTCGTCCGTATATATATGCACGACTAGGCATTTGAGACCCCGCCCGTATGTACGTACGTGGCCGTATTTAGTTTCTTGCACCCTGGTCGTTGTGCGTATTTGTACATGCTATGGGCGCGCCTCTACTACGACACGTCCCCTTCCTAACACGACCACGGTTCATCGCTGCAGCCTGCAGACAGTCTGATTGACTAGTATGTACGTACACGTTCGCGACCGGAATGACAACGCTACGTACGCTTCGACCAGGGGGGAAACGTTTTTTTTGCGAAATACGCTGGCCCGTCCGGTGGGTCTCTGCTGTTAGGAGGAGGAATAATATTTTGCGAAATACTGTGGCCCATCCAACAGCGTCTCCACGTACATTACTCTTCCAATGGTAGTTGTTCCTTGACTACGCCGCACCGAGAGCACCAGGGCGGTGGATGACGGCGAGGCCTAGGAAGGGGACGACGCGGAGTCGAGGAAGACGCGGCAGTGGATGCCCATGCGGAGGGGAGTACGTGGGTTGACTGCTTTGGTTGCGGTGTGAGGTTGCCGTCACCGGAGAATAACAGGAGATGTGGGTGTGTATAGAGGGATGCCATAGCCAGCGGTGGCAGCACAGCCAAACACGGGAGGTAGGAGCATGCGGCACGGCCGATGCTGGTTTGGGCGGCTGGAGCAAGAAGACCAGAGGTTGAAGAAGCACGACGGTCGTTGGATGGACATCGTACGGTCACTATAGCCAGAATCGTTTATATTGACTAAGTTGACAAAGCCCTTTGTACGCGTCAACTTAGTAGGCCCACAGGTCCGCCTCCGAAATGGTGCGCCCCATATGTCAGGGGGAGGAATCATGTTTTTGGCGGCTGAAGCTAGAATATCCGAGATTGAAGAAGAAGCACGACATCCGTTGGAAGGACATCCAATGACCACTGCTCCTAGAACCGTGTGTTGACTATAAGTTGAGAAAGCCTTGCATACGCGTCAACTTACTTTTTTTAGGGGACGCGTCAACTTAGTAGGCCCACAAGTGTGTGGCAGAGAACTTATAGCCCATTTGCAATTTGTAAGAATGTACAACCCATTTTGGAATTCTAACGGAATTTCCTACAACCCATTTGCAATTTGTAAGAATGTACAGCCCATTTTTGAATTCTAATGGAATTTACTACAACCCATTTACAATTTGTTAAAAGTACAACCCATTTTCTAGCTAGGACAACGATTAATAATTTCAACCAACCACTCAAAACAGAATTCAATAAAACTTCCCACATTTTGATGGGATCCGAAATATTTTTATCCCGAAATTTCTAGTCAGATTAAATAGAATTTCAATATAAATTTGTATTACGTAAAAGTCCAATGAAATATTGTGCGTGAAACAATTAATGAAATTAATATTCTGAAAATCCAAAAATAATATTTTATAAACTAATTATGTGTTTGGTGCATTTTTTTATAGTTACTGCCCAACTTTTATAATTACATCCCATTTATTATTTCTTAAAGCCCATTTTCTTGTTATGCCTAATGCATCCCTCCTAGGAAAGATTTGTAGCCTAGCGGGGCGTAGAATAACAAGTTGACCTTGCCTGGGTATTCCTCAAAAAAAGTATAGATGGGCTAGCCATTTTCAGCATGAAAAAAATTAATATCTGGGATGGATATCTGGCCTGGGCTAGACGGGCCACAGCCCGCCCAGTTAATACCCTGCTCTCCTCTAAACAACAACGAAAACAGCGCTCAAGAAAAAATCTGCAGTGCTCACACCTCAAAAACACAAATACTGCTCGAGCTTCTTGTTCCCAGCTGTTGGCCGCTCCTTGAGAATTTCTCTTGCTTATTGACTACGTAGGTTGACAATGGTGTGGGACCGTGATGTCAGGAAACCAAGAGGAAGCAAAAAAATTATAGTTGTATATAATATAGAGGCACTTGCGTACGTGCAGCTATGGCACTAGTGGGTCCCTATTGTCATCCTCTCCAAGCAAAGTCATCTCCTCATTCCTCATGTCCGTTGACCATGTTGACAACGCGAGACGACGGGGCCAAGGCAATTGCAACAACTCAAAGGATGACAGAGAGGGCCTCGCGGGCCCTACGGATGGTCTAATACAACGCCTGCTGCTCATTCGGGAAGCCAGGATCGTAGGGCCACATGTCTGTGACGGCACTATCGTTTGCTTGTTCACCGGTGCTCGTTGAGGAGACGGAGGTTGCATCATAGGTCCTCCTGCGTTGGTAGCTCTTCCGCCATAAGGGTGTCGAAGTGCGGCTGCACCTGCTCTATGGTGAACATGACATGAACCGGCTTGGACAGTGGCCCCGGCTCCTGGCCGGAAGCTACGTCCATAGTATTATTGCCGTCGCTCAGCTCGGTGAGCTCACTGGCAAGCCAGCATGTCCGGCTGCTGGACTTACCCACTGCCAATCACGAGTCTGACTGCCTTGGCCCACCCAGACCGCCTCCCTCGCCCGCGCGTGCTTTCCGCCTAAAACGGTCAGTGCCGCCCGCCCCGCTTCCCTGTACAGGCGATTGCTCTGCCTTCAAATGACACAAGTGCCATCCGTCCGTCCGTCTGCTGCCCACATTAATGATATGTGGTTGCCGAGGCAGCTACTCCGGCGCCACATGCCCGTCCCTTCGCCGCCCACCATTGCTATATAAACTGCTGCTCCGGCCATAGCCGCAGTCATTTGCCTCCATTCCCTTTCTCCTGTCCACACCACTACTGCCCACCATGGCTTCCTCGCGCTCCAGCGCTCTTCAGGACGGGCGGACGACGGACCAAGCCGACAGGCAGCCGAAGGACGATGACGTCCCAATTTAGAACATGGTTGTCGATGATCCGGCGCCAACCCCCTCCTCCGCGCCATCCTCGCCGGTTTATTGCACCATGACCATCGGCGAGACCCGGGCCCAATACAAGGACACGGTGAGGCAGAAGCGTGAGGAGTAGTTCCAAGAGGCGCAGGCTGCCGCCGCCTACAACCACCATCTCCTCCAGGAGCACCTATAGGGGGAGGAGCAGATCGCCATGGAGTGGGCGGAGCAGGAGGCGCTGTTCGACTCATACCACTCCACCCGCGAGGGCCGCCTCGAGTGCTGGCGGTACCACATGCGAGTGGCGCAGGCTGCGGCCACCTACAAAGAGGGCGATGAAGCGGGCGAGATGCTGTTTGGTGAGACCGAGGATGAGGCAGAGGACAATGCCGGCTCTGACGAGTCCCCGCTCTGCTGGCGTTGACGAGACCCTGCTCCGCCAAGGCCCTGCGGTGCCAACAACGAGGCAGAGGACACCGCCAGCTCTGCCGATGCCCCGTCCCGCCGGCACCGAGGTGAAGGATTTCACTGGCTTTGGCGAGGCCCTTCTTTGTCGAGGACCCACCGCGCCAACAATGAGGCAGAGGACATCGCCAGCTCCACCGAGGCGCCACCCCGCCGACACCTAGGTGGAGGACCTCGCCGGCTTCGGCGAGGCCCTACTCCGCCGAGGCCTCGCCCCGCCAACAACGAGGCAGAGGACATCTCTGTCTCAACCGAGGCCCCACCCTGCTAACAACGAGGGGGATTATTTCCCCCGCTCTGCTGAGGTGGTGCCCCGCTGGCAACGAGATAGAGGACATCGCTGGCTCCGTCGAGGCCCCGCCTCACTACAAACGAGGCCGCGCCACACAGAAAACGAGGAAGAGTAGAACACGGTAGGTCGCCGCCGCTCGGTTCCAAGTAAGGCCAACGCTGCTACCCTTCGGTTGAAGCCAAGCTAGGCGGTGTTTACCATTGATGGCCGATTAGTTTCTTGGCGGCGACGTGGAGGCAGAGAGCTATGTTGGAGAAGGACGCTGCTTCAGTTACTTAACTGCTGGTGTACTTGGGTGACTGACATGTGGGCCCAACAAGCATCTGGGCCACATGTAAGTTACGCAACTGCACCTGCAGTTAAGTAACTAAAGCTCGGTCCGCTGGAGAAGAAGCTTTTGTTCGGCTCAGCCGGACACAGGTGGGTAGCTTCGGTTAATTAATTATACCTCCAGCGCACCCCTTTTTAGTTAAAGAATGTATGAAATGTAATGAAATCCGACATGTTTATATGAAATCCGACTGTGTATGAATGAATTTAGTTTAATTAGTTCGAATTCTTGTATCACTAGCATTGGATGAACATGCAAAACAATATGTACTAGCTTTACTCCCAGGGTGATCACCTCGTTAGCAGCAGTTTCACATGTACTGCCTCCGGTCCTTTTTAGTCCGCATACAAGTTTTATCTGCAGTCAAAGTATCTCTACTTTGACCAATCTTATAGAAAAAAGTATGAACATTCACAAAGTAAAATCAACTGTCTTGAAAGAAATCTAATATGCAAAGTAAAAAGGAACAAAGGGAGTACAAAGAGTTTGAGCAGCTTTTTAGCGTTCCTGTACATTGCAATCAAACACACAGGCCTGGCAATTCATAGAGAACATTCAAAACAATCGATGATTATGAATCTCAGCGATTCACATGTCAGAGCCAATATTTACTTCACAACTAAAGAATAAAGAAAAATCAATCGATGTTGGGCGTCCTGTTCGAAAATATCAAACGCATGTCTTCTTGCTAACACCAATGAGAAAAATTTCACAAGGTTGTCCCATTCCAAAATATCAAATGCATGTTGTTTTTCGCACATCAATGAGCAAATTTCGACAAGGTTTTCCCATTCCAAAATATCAAATGCCTACGATTGTGGAACGGGCAGGGTTTGCCATTAGTTTGGACATTGACATGGCACCTCATGCTAAATAAACCAGCTATTCTTTTTGTGCAGTTCCACCAAAATCAACCAAATTTGCGCATAGCTTGTATGATTTCGCCTTTATATGTTGCAATGCCTTGAACATATAGCCACCTCCTTTCTTGTGGTGGAAATGAATGATTCGATGTATTCATGAACATTTTGTGCAGTTCCCATTGAAATCAAGCTGAGCACCCCTGTTTGCACAAATACAAAATAAGTGATTAGTATAAAGCGAACTGTACTATGAATAGACAGTTTAAATAGGCACCTACATGGTCCATGTAGAGCACACTTTAAAAAAATGGAACTCACCAAAAAGAATCCTAGAACAACATTGTAATTGCGCAACACAGTAAAAAATATGGAGATATGGCATTCCTTCTGAGCTGAAGTTAGTTTGGTCTTGTGGGGATTAATGTAACCATCCTTCAACTGCTCCTTCTGATGAGAAGATAGACAGGGCTTCTTCATCCTGGCATAATCGAAACTAGTCACTTCACGTACTCCATATTCTTCTTCAGAGGAGGATGATCCTGTTGTGCAAAGACAAGAGGACAACTAAATGCTAGCATCCCTGTTTGCTAGGAAAAAAGGAAAGGAAATATTTAAAACAACACAGATGAAGCACTTCTCAAGGACAATACCATTTTCTTATGATAGTATATAAATAGTAGCACAACACCAATAGAAAATAAAAAGCTCAATCATATGGATGAAATTCGTGGGCGAGTACCAACCATTGTCAGGAGGCTTATTGTGTAGAGCATACAAATCAAGCACTTCTCCGGAACCATCTGTTGTTATATACTGTGCTTGCCATGCTTACTATATACTCCTTGATTAGTTTAATGTTTCCAACATCTTCTTGTGCAGTTCCACTAAAATATATGGTATCTTCAAAGAAGATCCATGTTTGCACAAGTAGAGACAATTACATATTACAATAAGAGTGGCATCGAATCAGTGGCAAAACAATTGCTCGTTCCAGCCATAGCAATAAATCAAGATGAAAAACTATATCATTACTTGTGTCGTCACAGTTCCAGTGCTTCCTTATAGCACCGGGGGTTGATTTTTGTTTTTCTTCTGCATGTTCTTCCCCTTCATCACTTGGTTCAATAACAGACAAGCTTCACCTTCAATGTAAGATTTGCATGTCAATTAAGGAGCACAAGTATAGTACTAAACAAAGACATTAAATTTCTGATGAAAGTGGCAAAATATAGGCCAAGAGTTGTGAAATATCCTTATCTTTTTTTTTGAGAACTTATACAGTGGGAGAGGCTCCCACTGTGTTTGTATTACTCAAAATATATAGTACAATGTACACCTCATATTTACAAGGTACTCAACCTCCTCTTTGGGAGAGAGTGTAATCAGACAAAGTTATGGGCAAGCTAAGGGGGTGATAGAGTGTTTACAAAAGAGAGAATGAAGTCTCTCAAGTCTTCTCTAGTTCTATGTTGAAAGAGGGTGAATTCCTGCTTGAATCTATTAAGCCACGAGTGTTAAGTAGGAGGGATGCTTCTGAAGTGCTTGTTATTCCTCTCTTTCCATATGCTCCAAGCTGCCTGAAAAAATATTTCCATAAACATGGATTTGTTCCAATTGTTGAATGCCTGACTAATCCATTATAACCTGGAGCCGATGTCTTCCCACGTAATCCCTAGTTTGGACCAACAGTTTTTACTGAAAGGGAATTGGAAGATCATGTGTTCCACATCCTCTTCTATTTGTTGATTACATAGCAAGCAGTTGAAGTCATTCCCAATGTTATAGTGCCTCTTCTTGAGAAGTTTAGTCGATCAGAGAGAAGCAACCACCCAAACATCTTGATTTTCAGCGTGACCTTCGATTTCCAGAGCCATTGATATGATTTGTGGGCCTTCACATCCCTAAAGTAGAATTTGTAATATCTGTTGGCCTTAAAATCTCTCGATCCCCAACAATACTCCCGTGTGTCATGGGTATGCAAGTCTTCATGGTTACCTACGTGGGGCACCTTTTGTTATAGATCTTGAACTTCTTCATGTGCTTGCACCAAAAGGGTTAGGTGAAACGTTTCATGTAGTGAAGTAGATCCCAAGAAATCTCTGACTGGAATATCCTCATTTATTGCGAAGGAGAAGGCCCGCGGGTTTGATTCCACCAGTGTAGTATGTAACCATAGGTCCTTCCACATAAGTACCGTGTCTTCCACATGCACATTTTATTTAGATACCCCTCTATAGATTGGGATGAGCTTCAGCACATCCTTCCACCAGAACGATGCGCATGGTTCCGACGTGTGCGGGATCTTGTGCGTGTAATATGTTGTCCAGATCAAATCCACCAAGGGCAGGTCATGGTGGTTGTAAAATTTATGCAGATATTCGAGAAGGAGGGCCTCACTTTGGATAGGGATATTGATTATGCCAAGTCCACCACTTTGTTTTGGTTGACAAACCATGTCCCAAGCTGCCAATGAGTTACATTTATCCCCTTGCTCAATCTTTTTTGTCCAAAGTCACTTTCTTCTTATTTTATCAAGTGTCTCTAATATCTTTGGTGGGAATTTGAGAGTGCAGAGGGTGAAGTGGTGAGAGATGTAATCATCGTGCTGAGGAGTGACAATTTTGCACCGTATGACATCAAGGTTATAGTGTTGGTCATTCTTCGTTCCATCGTGCAAACAAGAGGCATGAGATCTTGAACCGTAGGCTTGGTTATTCCGAGAGGCAGTCCCAAGTAAGTGAAGGGCATAGATCCTACCTTACAGCCAAAGATAGAAGCAACATCATTGTAACAATCGGCATCACAATTAATTGGGATTAAAGTAGACTTGTGGAAGTTTATCTTTAATCCAATAGAAGCAACATAGTCTGAGAGAATATCCTTGATAGTCCTAGCTTGGTTGGGACAAGAGGGTAATATAATGATCATATCATTGGCATATTGGATCACTGGGTAATCATGCAGGTTTTGTCTTTGGAACAGAAGCTGTATTTTGCCTTCTCGGAAAGCGCCATTAATGGCAGCTTGAAGAAGGTCAGGTGTGAGCACAAAAATGAGGGGTGATAAAGGATCACCTTGACGAACACCACATTTGTAGATGAATTGCCGACCTGGTACACCATTCAAGAGGATTGAAGATTTTCCCGAGGAGAAGATGCATTTGATCCAATCAAGCCACTTGGCATCAAACCCCATGTGTTCCATAATAGTAATCATTGCATCATGCTCGATTGTGTCAAATGCTTTGGCAAAATCTAGTTTTAACAGGACAATCTTTTGTTTTGAGGTTTGACACTGATGGATGTACTCGAAAGCCTGGGCCAAACAGTCTTGTATTGATCTTCCTTTGATGAAGCCATATTGATTGCGATGAACAATTTGAAGTACGAGCTTTTGGAGCTGGTTTGCGAGCAGTTTAGTGGTAACCTTGAGGCAGCAGTTGAGCAAAGTAATTGGTCTAAAATCAGAAACTGTTTTGGGTGACCGAACTTTGGGTATGAGTGTGATAAATCCCTCATTAATGGTCTCAAGATTAAGTCCACCCTCGTAGAATTGATTGCATAGCTCATAAAAATCCTCTTTAATTATGTGCCAACATTTTTTTATAAATAAGCCAGTGAATCCATCCAGACCAGGTGCTCTGTCAGCTGGCATTTCCTTGATGACAGCGTCGATTTCATCCTTGGTGAAAGAGAAAGTCAATTGATCCAGACCCTCAACTTTCTTGATGATGCTTTGCAGTTTGAATTTCATTTGAAACTCTCCAAATTTTCCAAGTCGTTCTTTGAACGCTTGGTATATGATTGCCTCTTTACTAGCATCATCTTCTGCCACTTTGTCATCAGAGAGTTTCAGTGTTGGAATTGTGTTGCATATGTATTTTTCTGAGGCCATTGCCGTTAAAAATTTAGGGTCTTCGTCACCCAGTTTCACCCATCGAATGGTGCATCTCTTTTGCCAGTATTGTCTTTGGTAGTTCAAAAGGCATTAAATGTGTTTCTTCAGAATTTTCGTGAAATTATGTTTTGGAGTAGAGAGGATCCTGATATTTTCAAGCGCATCTAGATTGGCCAGAGCAAGATTAGAGTTTTCAATTGCCACCTTAAGTTTAGAGATATGTTTGCTCCACTTTTTCAACTCATATCTGAGTGTTTTGAACTTTCTGCACAGTAAAGTGGTCGCATTTATATTGGCATGTTTTAATGGTCTTGTCCACACAAATTGAACCAAATCCATAAAACCTGGGTGCTCCGTCCAATAAGATTCAAATCTAAAGATTTTGCTGTGAGGGATGGAGGTTTCAATTTTGACAACACACGGAATATGATCAGAAACTGGTTTCCCTAGTGGCATAACTAGAGTGTTAGGGTAAGATGAAGTCCAATTTTTAGACGTGAGAAACCAGTCTAATTGCTCAAGGAGGGGGTCTATCTACATGATGCTCCAAGTGTAAGAACTTCCCTTAATTGTCAGTTCAATTAATTGCTGAGAGCGGATGATGTCATTAAAAGCAATCATGTCATTAGGATTACCTCCAGGTTTATTTCTGTTATCAGGGCTGTGAATATAATTAAAATCTCCTAGCAACAACCAATCTTCATTGGAGGGGATATTTAGAGTATGAATAGTCCATATATGTTCACCCGGGTCCACTCTTGGGCCAATTGTGTGGAACGGAATTTGATGACAAGAGAAAATTCTTCCTCCATGAGAATTGTTCCAGTAAAAATGGCACTGTTCCAAATGGTGACAATGCCTCCTCAAGCACCATGGGAGGGGATGTACGCAAATTTATCAAATCTTCTTGGGCAACAAGACTTCAGGAACAAGTTATCAATGACAATTTTTTTTTGTTTCTTGTAGACAGATGACTGCACAGCCACTGAAGGAGATAGCATTTGAGAGCACCAAAAGCTTAGGTTGAGAGTTTAAGCCTCTTACATTCTAGCACAAAATATTCCAGCTCGATAAAAGTGCCATGATAAAATAGAGAAAATTAAGAAACAACTGAAACAAAGCGAGGAAATAGCTTAAGCATTGGAGGGTCTGTCCTCACCTTCAGCTATCAGAGCTTCAGAAGTAACTTCTTCTGGCGGAATGGCGCACTTGATGATCCCAATGTGCTGCAACACTTGAACAGGAGTAGGTGGAGGGATGTTGTCCTCTTTTAGTGAGCCAGGAATAGCTTGACCTGCTTGGGCAGTAGCACTAGGGATAATTCTGGGTTTGACTTTGGAAGCTTTAGCCTTGCTGTTAGAAACTGATGGTATCTTGAAACGATCATACTTATTAGAGCGGCTGCTGCGACGAACCTCAATGACAGATGCTGGTGCTTTAGCTTTGCCCCTCCTGATTATGGCTTTCCCTGAGCTCATAGCATCACTTGTAATAGAGCCAGTGGAGTCACTTGCATCAGAACCAGCTGAGATGGTCATTGTATCCAATGAAAGTGTTGTTGCATCTTGAACAGATAAGTCCATCTCATCCAAGATTTCTGTGATGACAACATTGGAGATGGTAGTCCGTGGTATCACAATGAGATCATTTGTTGGCTGAAGAGGGTTATCTCTAGAGGACAGGGCCCAAGAACTACTACCAGGGATCATCTCAGTGACATATATTGAATCTGCAGTATGTTGGACAGTTCTGGTGGTAGATAGAATAGAGAACTGTCCCTCTTTCTCAGGAATGCTAACATTAAATTGCACTGAATTGTCACAAAATCCAAATCCCGAGCTCCAGGGGTTGTATGCAGCTATAATAGGCCTAATAGCAGCTAGGAGGTAAGTGTTCAGCCTCAATAATGGCACACAGTCATTCAGAAGCAAAGAAGCATAGGTGTTCTCATGAGAAAGCATAGAAAGCTGTAGACCATCATTTGAAATAGACAGTGACATTTCCATGGGTGTTACCTCCTGGGTGGTCACAAGATTGTTGTGAGCAAGGACGTTGGAGCTCATGGCACCTCTTGTCGAGGCATCAAAGGAAGGGCCACTGGCAGAAAGAAGCTGGTTGAAGATGATCTAGGGCACCAAAGCATAACCATCTGACAGTGTTGCACTAGAGTCAGCTGCTGAAGATGGAGATTGAGTCATTCCAAGCCGCGGCTAGGCTATCCTACATATTGTTAGTGGGGTGAACTCCATGGTACACCTACAACCCTTCTCCTGCCATCCAAGCCTGAAAATTAAACACCGCAGGTGGTGAGTGCGGAGGAGAAGGAGGCCAGACCCCCCACTGAGGTTGAAACTAGACATTTGCAGCAGCATTTTGTGCAGCATTATTATTTGCAGCATTCTCCCATTAGCAGCAGCATTTTGTGCAATCCAGTTATGAAGCTGCATCTGATAAGTCTATTCAGCAGTTAAATTGTCCACCATGGGGGGTGTGGAATACCATCCTCTGGAGGAGGATCTTCACCAGCCGGCGGGACATCTGGGATATGAGCATTCCAATCACTGCTCCAAAGCATGGTGATAGCAACAGTCCAGCTTTGCCATGCACCCCCAAGCTGACACATGACTAGGCTCTTAGGGACAAACATGAGATGGATAACTCTAACTCTGAGCAGAACAAATCGATGATCCCCATAATGATTATGCCACTCAATCAGCTGCCCAAACTTATCCACAGATTTATGCATCTAGTGTTGTGTCTGGTAATCATAGGGAAATCCAATGTAAAGCAACCAGATCTCTGGCCCAAAGGAAGTAACACGCATATTTAGCGCAACATCATGAGGAACGAAGGAAATCACCACATGTTCATCGAACTCATCCTCATCAATCTCAAACGTGGTACCAACTACAACATCTCTCACAACCGTGTTCACAAATCCAAAAATGCCAACATCCAGGGGGTGGTCAGTAGCTTCAGTAGGGAAAAACTCGGATTCGTGAAGAAAACCTTCAATGATGTGATGGAGCTCGACCTTCCGGTGGAAGGGGATGACCCTATTGGCTGAAGTGATGCTAGGATGTCATGGTGCAACGGAGGGACAGGACCGATCACCATATCATTGCGCGCCCTGCGGTCTGGCGGGCCGAGCTCCACGGTCATCCCCGATGGGAGGTAGGGGATGATGTTGATGGGAAAGTTGTCTATCGCTAGAGCTCTCTGCAAAGGAGCAGGGTATGGTACTGAGGTCGAGATGGAATGTGGAGCGGCGTCCCTTGGGAGTAACTTGGGGACTCAACACCACCTCTTGCTCCTCCGCCTAGTATAGCAGGATGAAGCCACGTGTCCCCCAAAAACAACAAATATTGCATCGGACGGTTCCAGCCTTCTGCTGGGTTGCGAGGCCAGGGTTGGTAGTTGTGGTAATTGGTATGGTCAAATCGGAATAATGATTCAGTGGCTCTGTGTAATTTGCGTGTGGTTTATTCTTTCCAAAAGATAAATCCTCCTCCCTTGGCAGTGTGTCAGCCATATTGGGTGCAAATCTTTGACAAGGTGGAGAGGGATCATTTTCTACCAAAGATACAGAGGGGTCGTTATTAAAATTAGGATGAGCACTTTCCAAAGGACTTTGTGAAATTGCAGAATTCTTGCCCAATAATTGCTCAGCCCAGGATGGTCAGTAGACGTAGATACACGAGTCCTTTTGGGCCTCCAATAGTAGTGATCAACCTTGTAATTAGAGCATTGTTGTGAAGTATGGCCCATTAAGGTGCAAAATTTACAATGAAAGGCCCCCGGGCAGCAAAATGTGAAGTGGGATGTAGAACAAAAAATATAGCATAATGGGCCCATTGGCTAGCTCCCGACGTGAGAATTCGTGGGCTTGGAAGATTCTGATATATCCCCCTGTTCACATGTGCATGGCCTATCCCAACAACTCGAACAATATCTACCACGGAAAGAGGCAGAAAGGTGTCCCGTGTCGTTGCATGAGGCGCATAAATTCAGGCGCAAATAAATATAATCCATAGGGGGCACACTGATTAGCTTCGAGATGGTAGCAATATGTTTGTCCGAATATGCAAAGCAACGATAGTCCATGATATGCCATAAAATGAAATTCAGGATAGACTGCCAAGATTCCTCCCTAAACCGACAGCCTTCAAATGTTGCATTATGTTCCATTACTCCGTCATGATGAATTGATGGGAGGCTACCAAAAGTAATTTTTGTCATTAATGTTGAGGTAATCAGATCCGATGATGGAGCCTTACCAAGAGAGTTTGAATTCTGCTGAGCCAAATTTGCAGAAGGGTCCTTAGCCAGAAAAGAGTCCTGAGAAGCTGACTCCAGTCGGGTGGCCATTGTTGACAGTGGTAAAAAAACAAATTTTTTAAGTTGCGCATGGGAGTTGCCATCATGAGACTGACCATTAGCCAAGAACAATAGTTTTGACCTGATAGCAATCAATGACCTAGAAGCAACCTCGGGACTATGAGTGTCGGAATGCCAGAAATTGTCCATTTGCCCTGGTCGCAAGGCGTTAGGGCGATAGAGCTAAAAATGACGTATGAAATCTGGCCAAACTCGATGTTTGAGCCCGTAGATAAAATATCCCACTCGATTGGAGGCTACCGAAAACCGATAAGATCTTCCTTGAAGATGGTGCACATTGAGACCAGATGGAAGTCCTCTGATGCAACATTGTAATGCAATGGCTATTGATTCTTCCGAATGAGAGAAAGAAGCCGACGACAAGTATACGACCAAGAAAAATTCCTTGGTAGATCCAGATGGAGAGAAATGAACAGGAGATCCAAAATGACGATGCACCTGAGCCGCGACAGCAAGGCCGGGCGAGAAATACCAGTGTAGTAGGCCTTCCATGATCCCCTAGGGCAGAAGTCGCCATGGCTTGGTGGTGGTGCAGGTGGTGGGAGAGGAGGTCGCCATCATCATCTCGGTAACCCTAGAAAGAACACATTATTACTCTCGCAAAATTATTCACCCCAATTTTTTACTCCGACGATGACCCAAAGGTTGGGTTCGGTCGAGATAATGGTCGAAATATCCTTATCTTACATCAATGGGGTATTACGGTGCACATATAGACTGGAAGTCTTGTCTCCATTTGTGTAGTTCACTAAAATCAAGAAACATTACCGTACAAGTAGCACAACATATGAAAGCACACTGCACAATCATGTGAAAGAAGTCTAGTACTGACCTCTCATGATGCGGAATTCAAACTACTCACAAGAAGATCTGAACCAAATTTGTCAACACGGATAGGAAGTAAGATCTCCTCTTGTGCAGTTCCAATAAGATCAAGAAATCAAGCAATGTTGTCGGCGTGATATTTTGGTTGAACTGCACAAAACACTCTTAAAACAAAAGTGTTTTGTGCAGTGCAACAAAAGGTCATAATAGCAATGAGGTGAAGTAGATAACCCTGTTTACATAGAGGTGCAAAGGAAACAAATAGTGGTCAATAATGGTGGATGACACAGAAGCCAACAAAAAGAAGCACCTAACTTATCTAAATGGGAAAGAAAGCAAGACAGTAGAATTTCTCAAACGGTGGCATTGATTCATACTAACAGAGAGATTATATTAACAATTAACAATAAAATTCGTTAAACATGTAATTTGCTTTTAACTGTGGCATTGCATCAATTTTCCAGCGGCATTATTAGAGGGTGTTTGTTTACAGGGACTTTTTGGTGTAGGACTAAAAAACCTCCCTTTCAGTCCCATCTAAACCAAACAGGAGGGACTTTTAGGGACTAAAAGTGGGCATTTGGGACTAAAGAAAGAAGACCACGAGGGAGAGTCTTTTTGAGACTTTTTCCAACAGTTGCCCCTGCCCCGCATCGCACCTTATCTCTATTTGTTTATTACTAGGGGTAACATGGTCTTTTAGCATGCCATTTTATAACCTCTAGTCGATGTTTAGTCCTTGGAACCAAGAAGGTAGGGGCTAGGGATGTGACTCCCCGAGACCGTTGCGCCAGGTGTCCTCCAGTTATTCGCTGTCTTTGCCATGTCATTCGCTTGCGTGTTGCATCTTGCCATGTCATCATGTGCATTGCATCACCATGTTTTCGAAACTTGCATCCGTCCCGGTCTGCCCGTTCCTTCTGTTGTCCGTTCTGAGCCCAGACACACTTGCACGCGCCCGCGACACGTCCGAAATATTATTTTATAAGTGTCCGGAAAATGTTCTCGGAATGGGATGAAAGTTGGCGTACGGTGTTGTTATGTTGTCAGTAGACCGTCTGCCAAGTTTCATCGCATTCAGAGTCCGTTTGTAGCCCAACCGTTAAACTATAGTGGCAATATAGCTGGTCAAATGTCGCACGTTTCGGTCTCCAAAACTGCTGCCGGACATCTCTCTTCTCTCTCTTTTCTGAGCCCATCAAACCCCTCACCTTCGTTGACCGTTCTGAGACCAACCGGGTTTTCGATTCCGTCTTGTCATACCACACAGTGCATCGACCCTCTCGCCCGTGTCCGAAACTTCCCTGTACCCAAAACCAGACTATCGTTACCGTTGCGTCTGGATCATCCCCAAACATCTTTAAAACATCTTCTTTTATTTATTGGACTCCCTAGCCTATATTTCTCGACCGCCCGATTTCAATCGGAGGGTCCAACCTCAATCGTATTTCCATATATAAGACCACCACCTACCAAATCAAGCCAACCCTAAAACCCAGGGGATTTGTCCCTGCCGCCGCCATCGCACTATCTCCCACCTCGGGATCCTCCCCAATCCAAAAATCCCCCTAGTTTTCAACACAAGAACAACCCACGCCCTCCATCTTGCGCCTGAGGCCTCCCTGCCATCCTTGGGACCCTACAGTTGTGCGCCTCCTGCCTCGAGCGCCTCCTCAGCGCAGCCTGCACCTTGCCTCATCCACCAGGACCGGCATCGTCCTGCTCCTCTTCTTCCCTTGCTCTCTCTTTCTTCCTCCTTTTCTCTCTCTCACATCTTGATCTCTCTCTGTCTTGAGAAGAGCACTCCGCCGCCAAGTACCGTAAGTCCTCAAGCTTCGTCGCCGCCGGGAACGAGTCCCTCTGCCCCGGATCTGGTACCGGCCGCGTCCCGGACCTCACCTACGGCTCCGTCGCCCCGTCAAGTTCCTGAAGCCGTCTTTGCCGGCTGCTGCTTCCTGCATCTCCCCGCGCTTACCGCTAACTTGAGCCACCCGAGGTCTTCCTCCTCGCCAATGCAGCTCCGGCGAGCAGCACCAGGTCGCGGTGCCCCTGCCCTCCATCTCTCCCTTCTGCTCCCTCCTCTCACATCTCTCTCTGAACCAGGACGCCATCACCATGGCCTCCAGATCCGCCCATGCGCCACCTCGCCGGAGAACACCGTGTGCCCTCTCCTTCCCGTCTCGCGTCGTCCCAGCGCCGCCAAGTCCATCGTCGGCCTCCTCCTGCTTCTGCATGCGAGCACGCGAGCAAGATGACTCCCATGCCAAGTCCCGCTCGATTTCCTCTGCCTCGTTGACTAGCTGTGCCATCGCCCTGTTTCCCGTGCACCGAACGAGGAAACTAGCTGCCGTGTTGACTCCGTCCTCCACCACGCTGGCCAGTCGCGTGGCCTGCCAGGCGTGCTAGGCCCAGCTCCCACGCCGGCCCAGCCGCTCCTTTGACTGGCCTGCCTATTCCACTGATCGGGGCTCGGCCCATGGTGAGCAGCACCAGAGCCCCCCTGCACTGTTGGGCTGACCAGATTCTGCTCGCATCATCTTTTTTCCGTTCTGGACGTTTTGGCTAATTATCCAGAGACTATAGTTTTAGAATTTAGTCCCTCTAGTTCATGCATTTAATAACTAACAAACCATGCATCATATTAAAATAATTAATATATGTAAAATGCTTAGAATTTCATCTAGATTAATAATATCCAACTTTCATGCATGTTTGAAATGTTTAAATTGTTGTTTGTGTTTAATTTCCATATTGCCATGTTAAAGTGATTTGATTCATAACTAATTGATCGTAGCTCCTTTTTAAATAAACTTTATATGTAAATGGGGTAGAAAAATGCATAGGTTAATATGGTGGCAGTACTTTGCATGTTTAACAACTCTAAAATTGTGTATAGGGAAGAACAGTACCAAATCCATAATTTGCACATGAGGATTTACTGGAATTGTTGTTTGTTGTTTCCGGCCTCATTTAAACTTGCCTAAATACTTAGATTAATTATGCTTCACCTCTTGCCATGTTTAACAACTTTTAACATTGTTGGGTACATAACCGGGAGTGAACTAAATAATTCATGTGGTGTTTCGTCAATATGCAACTCGTTGCATATTGATCTACACTTAACTTGTAGTGTTGTTTGTGGATATTGCCATGCCATGCCTCATTAAACCGGACATGCATCATACTAGATTATGCATCATGCCATGTCTACGTGATGGTTGTTTACTATGTTGTTTGCTCCTTCCCGGTGTTGCTTCTTCTTGTTAGTTCTATATACGTCGCGTTTGTGGGGATCCGTTCGACTTCATCCGTTTGTCTTCTTCATGGACTCGTTCTTCTTCCTTGCGGGATCTCAGGAAAGATGACCATACCCTCGAAATCACTTCTATCTTTTATTGCTATTTGTTTGCTCTATCGATTGTCGCACTACCTACCACTTGTTATATCATGCCTCCCATATTGCCATGCCAAGCCTCTAGCCCTCCTTCCTAGCAAACCGTTGTTTGTCTAAGTTACCGCTTTTGCTCAGCCCCTCTTATAGCATTGTTATTTGCAGGTGAAGCTGAAGTTTGTTCCATGTTGGAACATGGTTATGTTGGGATATCACAATATCTCTTATTTAATTAGTGCATCTATATACTTGGTAAATGGTGGAAGGCTCGGCCTTATGCCTGGTGTTTTGTTCCACTCTTGCCGCCCTAGTTTCCGTCATACTAGTGTTATGTTCCTTGATTTTACATCCCTTACGCGGTTGCGTGTTATGGGAACCCCTTGACAGTTCACTTTGAATAAAACTCCTCCAGCAAGGCCCAACCTTGGCTTTACATTTGCCTAACAACCTATACCTTTCCCTTGGGAGTAATTAACTTGAGGGTCATCTTTATTCTAACCCCCGGCCAGTGCTTCTCTAAGTGTTGGTCCGAACCGGGCAGCCTGTGGGGCCACCTCGGGGCAACTTGAGGGCTGGTTTTACTTGTAGCTTGACCTATCTGGTGTTCCCATGAGAACGAGATATGTGCAGCTCCTATCGGGATTGTCGGCACATCGGCCAGCTTTGCTGGTCTTGTTTTACCATTGTCGAAATGTCTTGTAACCGGGATTCTGAGACTGATTGGGTCTTCTCGGGAGAAGGAATATCCTTCGTTGACCATGAGATCTTGTGATGGGCTAAGTTGGGACACCCCTATAGGGTTTGAACTTTCGAAAGTCATGCCCGCAGTTATGTGGCAGATGGGAATTTGTTAATGTTCGGTTGTAGATAACTTGACACTTAACTTAATTAAAATGAATCGACCGCGTGTGTAGCCATGATGGTCTATTTTCGGCAGAGTACGGGAAGTGAACACGGTCTTGTATTATGCTTGAACGTAAGTAGCTTCAGGATCACTTCTTGATCACTTCTAGCTTCTCGATCATTGAGTTTCTTCTCTTCTCGCTCTTATTTGCGTCTATTAGCCACCATATATGCTTAGTGTTGTAGCTCCACCTCACTACCCTTTCCTACCCATAAGCTTAAATAGTCTTGATCTCGTGGGTGTGAGATTGCTGAGTCCTCGTGACTCACACATACTTCCAAGCAGTTGTAGGTACTGATGATACCGGTGCAGGTGATGCTACCGAGCTCAAGTGGGAGCTCGATGAAGATCTTGATCGTTGTGTTGTGTCTTTTCCGATTGATCAGTAGTGGAGCCCAGTTGGGACGATCGGGGATCTAACAATTGGGGTTGTCTTCCTTTATTTTGGTTCCATAGTCGGACCTTGATTGTATTCAGGATGATGTATGTTTAACATGTATTTGTGTGAAGTGGCGATTGTAAGCCAACTCTTTATCCCTTTCTTATTCAATACATGGGATTGTGTGAAGATTACCCCTCTTGCAACAAACCTACCATGCGGCTATGCCTCTAAGTCGTGCCCCAACACATGGGAGATATAGCCACATTGTGGGTGTCACAAGTTGGTATCAGAGCCTTCCCCGACATAGGAGCCCCCTGCTTGATCGAATCGCTGACGTTGTTGAGTCTAGAACAAAATGTTTTGAGTCTTAGGATTATATATATCTGAGAGTAGGATTCTTTTTACTCCTCAGTCCCTTCGTCGCTCTAGTGAGGCCTCTTGACGTAGAAGTTTTCACTCTTCTCTCCTCAAATTTCATGAATTTTTTTTAGGATCACGCGGGTATCTTGGAATCATTCCGATACTCTTGTGACGAGAACATTGTTCTTGGTGCCTCCTAACATTTAGGGGTTGTGGCAGTGTTCCAGGGAGTTGAGGTCTGAGGTGTTGTCGTCACAATTTTATCATTGCAGTTCTAGAATACCTGAGTTCGCCGACATCGAAAATCTCTTTTATGCAGTTGTTGGTGAGATAACCTCGATGCCACCTAGTACTGGGGCAGGAGTTCGGGAGTATTGCCATAACTCGTATATCGGATGCTTTTCCAATGTTGAGGTACATGATTTCCGAAGTTTTCTTGGTTATGTGTTGAAGGATGGATACATCTGGATGTAGGTATTGTTAGTTTGGGTGAGATATTATGCTTCCCCTGTATCCCCAATAGCTGATTGCATAACCAGAAAGTTTTGGGAGTTTATAAGTGGGAATTCAAGTAGCTCCTAGAATAATCTTTCCAATAGACACATGATACGATATGGGATATATCATATGTTTGTTCCGGCTTATTATGCAAGCCAATCCTTTGTTTTGTTTTGAGTTGTGGTATTCGAGTTGCTTCAATGTCAAATGTTGATTTCATACCTTTCCTAAGCGTTGTTCTCATATTTCCATGTGAATACTAATCCTTCTTGTTCATCAAGATTGTCATGCCAATTCTTTTCCAACCGACGTGCTCCTCTTCAACTGGATCCGAGCATTTTCAACATTCGTAAGATCACTTCTCGGGTTTCCTCAATGTTGTTTGTTTCATCTATTCCCAAGTTGCCTTTGTTTTTCCGCCCACCCACCCTTTTTCTTCAAGGACTCAGAATTCGTAATCAAATATCCGTTTTATTCATGTGAAGTCTCTTCATTCTTTTCTTTCAGTGTTCTTATCCGTTGATTCTCAAGAAGATACTAAGGAAGTTTCAAGTTCATCATTCATCATTCTTTTCTTCTCCGGTAGATTCAATGCAAGAATTCGGTGTTAATCTTATCCCTTTCCTCTTTTCACAACGCTTTCTCATACCGTTGCACTTCTTAATCACTCATTCTCTCTATTCATATCCGAAGTGCTGAAGATATCTTAGAAGATTCAAGCTTCCATTATCAATTCGCTCAAGTTGTTTTGAGGACATTATCTCATTCAAGTCATTTAATTCAACCGGTGCAATCTCTCTTTTAAATCGTTCAACGGTGTATCTTTTGAATGGGCCCTAACCCACAGGTCTTTTTCCAGGATGTTACCTGACTCTTCTAATTTTTCTCGTAGTTATCCTCAAATTCTTTAAAAGTTGACATAAGAATGAATTATCATTAGTCATATCTCTTTCTCCAAGATCTTTCAAATTCTTTTCATCGTTGGCTCATTCTCTTCGCTTTTGATTCTCCCGGACTGTCTAAACAATTCATGGTGGTGTTTCTCATCATCATTCTCAACATTTGAAGACCGAAGAATAGTTCCTCTTAAATTCTTACCCGTTCTTCCAAAGATGCAAAGTTCAAGCTCGATGCCATCCTCTCATAATTGTTTTCGATCGTGAGTATTCTTTTCACCCATCCGAAGTAGTTTAGGATTCTTTCCAGTCTGATTCTCCGGAGGACATCATTTCAGGTTTCTTCATTCTTAGCTTTCAGCTCTCATTCTCAAAATCTTACCGGTGCATCGCTCAAGTATTCTCTAGTTAGTTCATGATCTCTTTGTTTCACTTGTATCTAAATTCCCTCAAGTATCTTCATTCATTTTTCCAATTCTACCCAGTGATTTGTGCCTTTGCTACTCTCATTTTCAATTCTTACAGTGGTTCGTTCAAGAGTTCTCTTCCTTGATTATCATATCAATTCATTCATTCTTTCCAATCCTATCGGTGGTTCGTTGAAGACCTTCCCAAGTTTACGCTATATCTCTCTTAATACTTTCAACGAGAATAAGTAGTATGCCAAATCCGTTGCTTGTCATCAATTTAAATTGGTTAAGGATATGCATAACGTAATTCTTATTATTGTTTCACCCAAGTGATCTAGTTTCTTCTTTCCAGAGTTGTGCATCGTCCCACATTTCTCGGTTCGAGATGCTTCATCTTTTCTTTTCCAGAGTTTCAAGTTTTTCACCTTATCTCGTCGTGAAGCTCCATCTAAATCGTTGCAAGGCTTCACCTTGTGTTTTTAACTTCTCTTTCTTTTTATCATCATTTTATTACCGGAGTTCTTCATGGAGGCTCTACATGATGGTTTAGCAAGGATTTAATTCCTTCTCGAAGTGTTCATCGAGATTCTTTTCAGAGGAGCTCAAGTATTCTTCATCTTGCATTCCAAAGTGCAATTCTTTCTATCTTGTCTCTTGCGGTGGTGTTATGTCATTCTTGACAATTTCTTTCATGTTTCATGATTCGCATGTTGTCAGGAATGAGGTATTTAAACCCATCACTTTCTTCCTTGGAGTTATCTTGGTATAGATTTGACCTAAAGCCTTCCCTAAGGAATGTTGCTATTGTGGTACTTATCAATAATCCAAGTTTCCTCCTATTCTCGCGATGAAAGAAGTTTTCATCTCTTCGTTGCTCTCAAGCAAGCAATTGATTCCGTTAGTGGCAGAATTTCACCTCATAATTTTGAGACGTTTTCCATAAGCCCACAACAACCTTATTCTTTTGTTGTTTAATTTTCAACAACTCCATTGAATCCTTCATTCTAAAGATGCTTTTTAAAGGGATTTTTGTATTCGTGCCCCTAGTTGGGTCACGCTCGACGGATTTGCCCCTATTTTTTCAACAATTGCGGTTTTTCCCAGCTCACTTCACTCGCCTTGTGTTTTTGCCCTTCCGGGGCGGTTCCAGCCAGTGAGCAGTCGCCACGTGGCGAACCGTGATTGGTCGGAACCGCCACGGAAGGGCAAAAACACAAGGCTAGTGAAGTGAGCTGGGCAAAACCGCAATTGTTGAAAAAATAGGGGCAAATCAGTCGAGCGTGACCCAACTAGGGGCACGAATACAATTGTTCCCTTTTCAAATTCATTGGTGGTAGAAGTTATCATTTTCTTCTACTTTCTTTCTTCCTAATGATCTAGCTTCTATTCTTTCATTACGGAGGCATTGTGATGTTGCTCTCTTTGACCAATCATCCCATTTTGGCAAAGATCATGTTCTTTCCTTTTCTTATCCATTCAACCGAAGTGTCGTGCCCTCTTTTCAAGTTTTCCCCATTCTGTCAAGTTTTTGCCTCCCTTCTCAACCGGAGTGCTATCTGAAATCTTTCTTACCCCTTGTGCCATTCTTTCAATAGTTCCGAAGGCAGTGTGTTGTTGATTTCATCAAGTATCCTCTCATCTTGTCAAGTTCATATTCTATGCCTTCCTTTTCCAACCGGAATGTTGTCGTAATTGATCTTTATCGTTCCTTGTACATCTCGTTTCAACCGGAGCGCTTGCATGCACTTCTTATCAATTGTAACACTTTTCTTATGTCTTTCAACCTACAAGGTTCTAGTAAGGTTCCTTGTTCCTCTATTCTAACGAAGTGTTTTTTTCAACTTCGTTCATCTCCATTGTATTCTTTTCTCGAAATTGTTTGACCACTAAAGGTTCTTTGGTTTCACTTGTTTGTCAAAGAAGCAACTTAGTTTTACCTCTTCCTCTTCCGTTTTCTCTCCGGTGCTATCCTTAGATCTCGGGACGAGATCCTCTTGTACTGGTGGAGTGTTGTGACGCCCCGAGACCATTGCGCCAGGTGTCCTCCAGTTATTCGCTGTCTTTGCCATGTCATTTGCTTGCATGTTGCATCTTGCCATGTCATCATGTGCATTGCATCATCATGTTTTCAAAACTTGCATCCGTCCCGGTCTCCCCGTTCCTTCTGTTGTCCGTTTCTGAGCCCAGACACACTTGCACACGCCCGCGGCACGTACAAAATATTATTTTATAAGTGTCCGGAAAATGTTCTCGGAATGGGATGAAAGTTGGCGTTCGGTGTTGTTATGTTGTCAGTAGACCACCTGCCATGTTTCATTGCATTCAGAGTCCATTTGATAGCCCAAGCGTTAAACTATAGCGGCAATATAGCCAGTCAAACGTCGGACGTTTCAGTCTCCGAAACTGCCGTCGGGCATCTCTCTTCTCTCTTTTTTTTCTGAGCCCATCAAACCCCTCACCTTCGTTGCCCGTTACGAGACCAACTGGGTTTTCGATTCCCTCTTGTCATACCACCTAATCCCTCTTTGCACAGTGCATCGACCCTCTCGCCCGTGTCTGAAACTTCCCCGCACCCGAAACCGGACTATCTTTACCGTTGCGTCCAGATCATCCCCAAACATCTATAAAACATCTTCGTTTTATTTATTGGACTCCCTAGCCTATTTTTCTCGACTGCCCGATTTCGATCGAAGGGTCCAACCTCAATCCAATTTCCATATATAAGACCACCACCTACCAAATCAAGCCAACCCTAAAACCCAGGGGATTTGTCCCTGCCGCCGCCGCACTATCTCCCACCTCGAGATCCTCCCAATCCAAAACCCCCCCTTGTTTTCAACACCAGAACAACCCACGCCCTCCATATCGCACCTGAGGCCTCCCTGCCGACCTCGGGACCCTGCAACCGTGCGCCTCCTACCTCGAGCGCCTCCTCGTCGCCGCCTGCACCTCGCCTCATCCACCAGGAACGGCCTCGTCCCGCTCCTCTTGTTCCCATGCTCTCTCTTTCTTCCTCCTTTTCTCTCTCTCACTTCTCGATCTCTCTCTTGCTTGAGCAGAGCACTCTGCCGCCAAGGATGCCAAGTCCTCAAGCTCCGTCGCCGCTGGGAACGAGTCCCTCTGCCCCATATCTGGCGCTGGCCGCGTCCCGAACATCACCTACGGCTCCGTCGCCCCGCCAAATTCCTGAAGCCGTCTTTGCCTGCTGCTGCTTCCTGCATCACCCCACGCTCACCGCTGCCTTGAGACACTCGAGGTCTTCCTCCTCGCCGACGCTGCTCCGACGAGCAGCACCAGGTCGCGGTGCCCCTGCCCTCCATCTCTCCCTTCTGCTCCCTCTTCTCACATCTCTCTCTCTCTCTGAACCAGGATGCTGCCGCCATGGCCTCCAGCTCCGCCCACGTGCCATCTCGTCGGAGAACGCCGTGTGCCCTCTCCTTCCCGTCTCGCGTCGTCCCAGCGCCGCCAAGTCCATCGCGGGCCTCCTCCTGCTTCTGCGTGAGAGCACACGAGGAAGATGACTCCCTTGCCAAGTCCTGCTCGATTCCTCTGCCATGTTGACCAGCAGAGCCATTGCCCTGTCTCCCCTGCATCGAACGAGGAAACTAGCTGCCGCGTTGACCCCTTCCTCTACCACGCCAGCCAGTTGCGTGGCCTGCCAAGCGTGCTAGGCCCAGCTCCCACGCCTGCCCAGCCGCTCCTTTGACTGGCCTGCCTATTCCACTGATCGGGCCCCGGCCCATGGTGAGCAGCACCCGAGCCCCCCCTGCACTGTTGGGCTGACCAGATTCGGCCCGTATCATTTTTTTCCGTTCTGGACGTTTTGGCTAATTATCCAGAGACTGTAGTTTTACAGTTTAATCCCTCTAGTTCATGCATTTAATAACTAACAAACCATGCATCATATTAAAATAATTAATATATGTAAAATGCTTAGAATTTCATCTAGATTCAGAATACCCAACTTTCATGCATGTTTGAAATGTTTAAATTGTTGTTTGTGTTTAATTTCCATATTGCCATGTTAAAATGATTTAATTCATAACTAATTAACCGTAGCTCCTTTTTAAATAAAGTTTATATGTAAATGGGGTAGAAAAATGCATAAGTTAACATGGTGGCAGTACTTTGCATGTTTAACAACTCTAACATTGTGTATAGGGAAGAACAGTACCAAATCCATAATTTGCACATGAGGATTTACCGGATTTGTTGTTTGTTGTTTCTGGCCTCATTTAAACTTGCCTAAATACTTAGTTTAATTATGCTTCACCTCTTGCCATGTTTAACAACTTTTAATATTGTTGGGTACATAACCGGGAGTGAACTAAATAATTCATGTGGTGTTTTGTCAATATGCAACTCGTTGCGTATTGATCTCCACTTAACTTGTAGTGTTGTTTGTGCATATTGCCATGCCATGCCTCATTAAACCGGACATGCATCATATTTGATTGTGCATCATGCCATGTTTATGTGATGGTTGTTTACTATGTTGTTTGCTCCTTCCCGGTGTTGCTTCTTCTTATTAGTTCCGGTAACGTCGTATTTGTGGGGATCCGTTCAACTTCGTCCATTTGTCTTATTCATGGACTTGTTCTTCTTACTTGTGGAATCTCACGCAAGATGACCATACCCTCAAAATCACTTCTATCTTTTCTTACTAGTTGTGCGCTATATGGCTTGTCGCATTACTTACCGCTTGTTATATCATGCCTCCCATATTGCCATGTCAAGCCTCTAACCCTCCTTCCTAGCAAACCGTTGTTTGGCGAAGTTACCGCTTTAGCTTAGCCCCTCTTGTAGCGTTGTTAGTTGCAGGTGAAGCTGAAGTTTGTTCCATGTTGGAACATGGTTATGTTGGGATATCACAATATCTCTTATTTAATTAGTGCATCTATATACTTGGTAAAGGGTGGAAGGCTCGGCCTTATGCCTGGTGTTTTTGTTCCACTCTTGCCGCCCTAGTTTCCGTCATACCGGTGTTATGTTCCTTGATTTTGCGTCCCTTACACGGTTGGGTGTTATGGGAACCCCTTGACAGTTCGCTTTGAATAAAACTCCTCCAGCAAGGCCCAACCTTGGCTTTACATTTGCCTAACAACCTATACCTTTCCCTTGGTAGTAATTAACCTGAGGGTCATCTTTATTCTAACCCCCGGCCAGTGCTTCTCTAAGTGTTGCTCCGAACCGGGCAGCCTGCGGGGCCACCTCGGGGCAACTTGAGGGCTGGTTTTACTCATAGCTTGACCTATCCGGTGTTGCCGTGAGAATGAGATATGTGCAGCTCCTATCGGGATTGTCGGCACATCGAGCGGCTTTGCTAGTCTTGTTTTACCATTGTCAAAATATCTTTCATTGACCGTGAGAGTTTGTGATGGGCTAAGTTGGGACACCCCTGCAGGGTTTGAACTTTCGAAAGCCGTGCCCGCGGTTATGTGGCAGATGGGAATTTGTTAATGTCTGGTTGTAGAGAACTTGACACTTAACTTAAATAAAATGAATTAACCGCGTGTGTAGCCGTGATGGTCTCTTTTCGGCGGAGTCCGGGAAGTGAACACGGTCTTGTGTTATGCTTGAACGTAAGTAGCTTCAGGATCACTTTTTGATCACTTCTAGCTTCTCGATCGTTGAGTTGCTTCTCGTCTCGCTCTTATTTGCGTATGTTAGCCACCATATATGCTTAGTGCTGCAGCTCCACCTCACTACCCGTTCCTACCCATAAGCTTAAATAGTCTTGATCTCGCGGGTGTCAGATTGCTGGGTCCTCGTGACTCACAGATACTTCCAAACAGTTGCAGGTGCCGATGATACCAGTGCAGGTGATGCTACCGAGCTCAAGTGGGAGCTCGATGAAGATCTTGATCGTTGTGTTGTGTCTTTTCCGGTTGATCAGTAGTGGAGCCCAGTTGGGACGATCAGGGATCTAGCAATTGGGATTGTCTTCCTTTACTTTGGTTCCGTAGTCGGACCTTGATTGTATTCAGGATAATGTATGTTTAACATGTATTTGTGTGAAGTGGCGATTGTGAGCCGACTCTTTATCCCTTTCTTATTCAGTACATGGGATTGTGTGAAGATTACCACCCTTGCGACAAACCTACCATGAGGCTATGCCTCTAAGTCGTGCCCCGACACGTGGGAGATATAGCCACATTGTGGGTGTCACAAGGGACTTTTTAGTTGGGACTAAAAAAAGTCCTAGGACTTTTTAACCAAATAGGGTCTTAGATTAACAATAACTAAAGAGTTGCAAGGGACAGTGGACGCACTAACACCATGTGCATCTATCGATGTATGAAGGGGTGATGCACAATCTGTTGCAACAAAGAACAAACAACCAAGGAGCATATTTGTGTTGGTCCTAGTTTTGTTATCTTTAGACAGCTTTCCCAATGTGAGCGCAGCAAATCTAGTCCTGCTCAAACTCTACAGCCTTGCCCCCCAAAACAAAAAAGATCAGTTCATTACAGATGTGTGTACTGCGTTTGTCATTGTTTTCCCTTTTTGACCAACGTAGGTGTTGGATAGCCAGTATGTACTAGTACTTTCCCCCTTCCATTCCTCTTTGAACCACGTCCTAGATTCATGCTATACAACATTCCCCCCTACTTCCCCCCCTTTCCTCTTTGAGCCACGTCCTAGATTCATGCCATACAACTTTCACCACTACTTTCCCCCCTTCCTTTCCCTTTTGAACCACATCCTAGATTCATGTGTCACGCCCAATATGCGACTCTATCCTAAAGAGACTCAAAGGTCCCACCAAGGATAGAACCGCATATTGACACGCTTTTGGAAGGTGGATATCATCACATCAAACCATTACATAATAGATGGGGATACATACAAAAGGCATACAATGCCACAACAATACATCAATACATCATACAAGAGTACAACATCCGACTACGGATGAAACACAAACAAAAGCTCTAACGACATCCACCCTGCTAGCCCAGGCTACCGACCAGGAACCTAACCCAAGATCCAAGAAGAAGAAGAAGAAGAACTCCAAGACAAGCAAACATCACTCTCATGTCATGAACATCGCATTACCTATACCTGCAACTGTTGGTGTAGTAATCTGTGAGCCACGAGGACTCTGCAATCCCATAACCATGGGTATCAAGACTAGCAAAGCTTAATGGGTGTGGAAAGGATAAGTGGTGAGGTTGCAGCAGCGACTAAGCAATGTATGGTGGCTAACTTACGAGTACACGAGTAAGATGAGAAACTACGCAAATGGTCACAAACTAGTAATGATCAAGAAGTGATCCTGAACTACTTATGTTCAAACATAACCCAACTGTGTTCTGCTCTCGAACTTCCCCGAAAAGAGGCAGTCACGGTTACGCACGCGCTTGGTGTATTTTAATTGAGTTTACTTCGAGTCCTCTACAACCGGATATTAACAAATTCCCATCTGCCACATAACCACGGACACAACTCTCTAAAGTTTAAATCCTGCGGGGGTGTCCCAACTTACCCCATGACAAGCTCACGATCCGCGAAGACAATGCTCCATCGCGGGACCCTCCGATCAGACTCGGAATCCCGATGCACAAGACATTTCAACATTGGTAAAATTAGTCCAGCAAGACTTCCTGGCGTGCCGACACCCTGATAATAGCCGCGCATATCTCGTCTCAGGCAACATCTGGATGGGTCATCCTACAGGTATATACCAAATACCTTGGGTTTCCCCGAGGCGGCCCCGCGGTCTGCCCAGCTTGGACCAACACTCATGAGGAGCACTAGCCCGAGTTGTTGATTAAGTCGACGGGGGCTGGCAAGTCCCTATGCAAGTTTTAGTTGTTATTAGGCAAATGGTAAAACCAATGTAAGGCCTTGCTAGAAGAGTTTTATTCAAAGGGAACTGTCAAGAGGGGACCATAAACCCTCACCGTGTTAGGGATGCAAAATCAAGGAACATAACACCGGTATGAGGGAAACTAGGGTGGCAAGAGTGGAACAAAACACCAGGCATAAGGCCGAGCCTTCCACCCTTTACCAAGTATATAGATGAATTAATTAAATAAGAGATATTGTGATATCCCATGATATCCATCTCCCAACATGGAACAACCTGCAACTAGCAATGCTATAAGAGGGGCTGAGCAAAGCGGTAACATAGCCAAACAATGGTTTGCTAGGAAGGGGGAAAAGGTTGGAGGCTATCATGGCAATTTGGGAGGCTTGATAAACAAGTGGTAGGTGATACGTCTCCATCGTATCTATAATTTTTGATTCTTCCATGCCAATATTATTCAACTTTCATATACTTTTTGGCAACTTTTATATTATTTTTGGGACTAACATATTGATCCAGTGCCCAGTGCCAGTTCCTATCTGTTGCATGTTTTTGCTTTCGCAGAATATCCATATCAAACGGAGTCCAAACGGTATAAAAACGGACGGAGCTTATTTTTGGAAAATATGGAAAATTTGGAAGGAAAATCAATGCGAACCAGTGCCCGAGGTGGTCACGAGGCAGGGGGTGCGCCCCCCTAGGGCGCGCCCCCTACCCTCGTGAGCCCACCATAAGGCGGTTGACGCTCTTCTTTTGCCGCAAGAAAGCTAATATTTGGAAAAAAATCACAGCGAAGGTTTCAGGCCAATCGGAGTTATGGATCTCCATATATATACGAAATGGTGAAACAGAGCCAGAACAGAACGGAGAACCAGAGAGAAACAGAGAGATAGATCCAATCTCGGAGGGGCTCTCGCCCCTCCCATGCCATGGAGGCCAAGGACCAGAGGGGAAACCCTTCTCCCATCTAGGGAGGAGGTCAAGGAAGAAGAGGAAGAAGGGGGCCCCTCTCCCCCTCTCCTCCGGTGGTGCCGGAACGCCGTCGTGGCCATCATCATCATCATCGCGATCTTCACCAACACCTCTGCCATCTTCACCAACATCTCCATCACCTTCCCCCCTCTATCTACAACGGTCCACTCTCCCGCAACCCATTGTACCCTCTACTTGAACATGGTGCTTTATGCTTCATATTATTATCCAATGATGTGTTGCCATCCTATGATGTCTGAGTAGATCTTCGTTGTCCTATCGGTGGTTGATGAATTGCTATGATTGATTTAATTTGCTTGTGGTTATGTTGCTGTCCTTTGGTGCCCATCATATGAGTGCGCCCGTGGATCACACCATAGGGTTAGTTGTATGTTGATAGGACTATGTATTGGAGGGCAAGAGTGACACAAGCTTCAACCTAGCATAGAAATTGATGCATACGGGATTGAAGGGGGGCCAATATATCTTAATGCTATGGTTGGGTTTTACCTTAATGAACATTAGTAGTTGCGGATGCTTGCTAATAGTTCCAATCATAAGTGCATAGAATTCCAAGTCAGGGATGACATGCTAGCAGTGGCCTCTCCCACATGATACTTGCTATTGGTCTAGTAAAGTAGTCAATTGCTTAAGGGGCAATTTCGCAACTCCTACCACCACTTTTCCACACTTGCTATATTTACTTTATTGTTTCTTTATCTAAACAGCCCCTAGTTTTATTTTCGTGCTCTTTACTTTCTTGCAAGCCTTTCCGAAAACACCTACAAAGTACTTCTAGTTTCATACTTGTTCTAGGTAAAGCGAATGTCAAGCATGCGTAGAGTTGTATCGGTGGTCGATAGAACTTGAGGGAATATTTGTTCTACCTTTAGCTCCTCGTTGGGTTTGACACTCTTACTTATCAAAAACTGTTGCGATCCCCTATACTTGTGGGTTATCAAGACCTTTTTCTGGCGCCGTTGCCGGGGAGCAATAGCGTGGGGTGAATATTCTCGTGTGTGCTTGTTTCCTTTATCACTAAGTAATTTTTATTTTCTGTTCTTAGTTGTTTCCTATCTTCAGTTATGGGTAGGAAACGCAAAATACCAAAAAAATAGTTGTACCTACTGAACCAATGGTTGAAGAACCAATCAAAATCTATCGCACTACTAAAGCTTATTACTTGGACCATCTTCGATCCCTATGTGCTCATGCTGAAACCCCAACTAGCTTAGTTGATGGCAAATCTTTAGATGAGCATGCTTGTTATGTGCGACACCGTATATCTGAAAAAGGGAAATTATTATGGATTCAAATTCAACGTTTGCAATGATATGCTTGGAATTTATGTGAATTATATGATTTTACTTGTTGTTCTGAAAACCCTAAGAAACACCTTCCCTACCAATGTGAGTTTATTGATAATGGAATCTTATCTTCATATTCTAAGGGTGTTTATAATTACTATGATGTTCAACAAATTGAAGAATTTGTTGCTTTTGAGGGTGCTTATACTTAAATATGAAAATTATGCTATACTTAAATATTGCTATGATAATTATGCTTCTTTGATTGAAAAGTATGATGCTACTTTTCACAAATCTGAAAATTTTGCTATACTTAAATATTGCTATGATAATTATGCTTCTAATACCTATGTTAAACAATATATTAAGAAAGTCTCCGCTGTCCAAGAAGAGACTAATATTTTGCAGGAATCTATGGAAGAAGAAGTTGATGACACTGTGAGCTCATTGGATGAAAAAGATGAGGAGGAGGGCGAAGAACAAAAGGAGGAAGAGCGGATTGATCACCCGTGCCCACCTTCTAATGAGAGTAACTCTTCAACTCATACATTGTTTAATTCCCCTTCGTGCTCACCGAAGGATGATTGCTATGATGACTATTATGATCCCATTGATTCTCTTGAAATATCCCTTTTTGATGATGCTTGCTATGCTTGTGGCCAAGATGCCAATATGAATTATTCTTATGGAGATTAACTTGCTATAGTTCCTTATGTTAAACATGAAATTGTTGCTATTGCACCCACACATGATAGTCCTATTATCTTTTTGAATTCTCCAAACTACACTATATCGGAGAAGTTTGCTCTTATTAAGGAATATATTGATGGGTTGCCTTTTACCGATGCACATGATGATTTTGATAGATATCTTATGCATGTGCTTGCTGCTCCTACTTGCAATTATTATGAGAGAGGAACTATATCTCCACCTCTCTATGTTTCCAATACGATAAAATTGCAAGAAATTGTTTATACTATGCATTGGCCTTTACTAGGTGTGCATGAATTGTTCTTTTATGACACGCCGATGCATAGGAAGAGAGTTAGACTTCGTTGTTGCTTGATATATTTTGCTTTGTGCTCACTACTAAATTACAAATCATTGTTGATTCAAATTGGCTTTGATATACCTTGGGATCCGGGTGGATTCACTACTTGAGCACTACATGCCTAGCTTAATGGCTTTAAAGAAAGCGCTGCCAGGGAGACAACCCGGAAGTTTTATCGAGTCATTTATTTCTGTTGAGTGCTTTTATATAGTTTAAAAACAACAAAAATAAAGAGGGGGACCCAAAACTTTTTCAAAAAGGAAAGTGAAAGTGATAGAGACGAGCATTGTGAAAATTGGGGACGTCCTTGAACTTTGTTCATGCCCATGGGAACTTTGTGAATCTTAATTACAGAAACTTTTCAACAAAAATAATTATCCCCTTGTACAATTCCATTGTATTATAAAAATAATGTGCCAAGGTTTGCCTTTAGGATGTTTACATTTGCTTGATGGTTTGTACGGTGCAGGACAGAAACTTCGTCTGTAGTGCGCGATTTTACATTTTTAGCTGGAACGTCAAATCATTCTGATTATTTTTGCACTGTCTTCATATACAAATTTTCTATTTTTCCTAATTTTGGTTGAATTTTTCAAGTATCAGAAGTATGGTGAATGTTCAGATTATTACAGACTGTTCTGTTTTAGACAGATTCTGTTTTTGATGCATAGTTTGCTTGTTTTGATGAACCTATCAATTTATATCAGTGGATTAAGCCATGAAAAAGTTATATTGCAGTAGACACAATGCAAAAACAAAATATGAATTGGTTTGCAACAGTACTTAGAGTAGTGATTTGCTTTATTATACTAACGGATCTTACCGAGTTTTCTGTTGAAGTTTTGTGTGGATGAAGTGTTCGATGATTGAGAAGGTTTCGATGTGAGAAGAAGGAAGAGAGGCAAGAGCTCAAGATTGGGGATGCACAAGGCACCCCAAGTAAATATTCAAGGAGACTCAAGCGTCTAAGCTTGGGAATGCTGAGAAGGCATCCCCTCTTTCTTCAACAAGTATCGGTGTGTTTTCGAATTCGTTTCGTTCATGTGATATGTGCAATCTTGGAGCGTCTTTTGCATTTAGTTTTTCTTTTTCTTTTTATGCACCATGCTGGTATGAGATAGTCCTTGGTTGATTTATAGAATGCTCATTGCACTTCACTCATATCTTTGTTCTAGATATCGAGTTGTAATATCGAGTTGTAAGTAAATAAAAGTGTGATGATCATCATTATTAGAGCATTGCCCCAGTGAGGAAAGGATGGTGGAGACTGTGATTCCCGCATAAGTCGGGATGAGACTCCGGACTTTACAAAGAAATAAAAGAGGCCAAAGAAGCCCAAATAAAAAAAAGAGGCCAAAGAAGCCCACCAAAAAAATAAAAAAATAAAAAATAAAAAAACGAGAGAAAAAGAGAGAAGGGGCAGTGCTACTATCCTTTTTCCACACTTGTGCTTCAAAGTAGCACCATGTTCTTCATATAGAGAGTCTCTTGAGTATCACTTTCATATACTAGTGGGAATTTTAATTATAGAACTTGTCTTGTATATTCCAACGATGGGCTTCCTCAAATGCCCTAGGTATTCATGAGCAAGCAAGTTGGATGCACACCCACTTAGTTTCAGTCTGAGCTTTCATATACTTATAGCTCTAGTGCATCCGTTGCATGGCAATCCCTACTCCTCACATTGATATCTATTAATGGGCATCTCCATAGCCCGTTGATACGCCTAGTTGATGTGAGACTACCTTCTCCTTTTTGTCTTCTCCACCATCATATTCTATTCCACCTATAGTGCTATGTCCATGGCTCACGCTCATGTATTGCGTGAAATTTGAAAAGGTTTGAGAACATCAAAAGTATGAAACAATTGCTTGGCTTGTCATCGGGGTTGTGCATGATGTGAATATTTTGTGTGGTGAAGATGGAGCATAGCCAGACTATATGATTTTGTAGGGAGAACTTTCTTTGGCCATGTTATTTTGAAAAGACATGGTTGCTTTATTAGTAGGCTTGAAGTATTATTGTCTTAATGTCAAAGGATAGACTATTGCTTTGAATCACTCGTGTCTTAATATTCATGCCATGATTAGACATATGATCAAGATTATGCTAGGTAGCATTCCACATCAAAAATTATCTTTTTTATCATTTACCTACTCGAGGACGAGCATGAATTAAGCTTGGGGATGCTGATACGTCTCCGTCGTATCTATAATTTTTGATTGTTCCATGCCAATATTATTCAACTTTCATATACTTTTTGGCAACTTTTTATATTATTTTTGGGACTAACATATTGATCCAGTGCCCAGTGCCAGTTCTTGTCTGTTGCATGTTTTTGGTTTCGCAGAATATCCATATCAAACGGAGTCCAAACGGTATAAAAATGGACGGAGCTTATTTTTGGAAAATATGGAAAATTTGGAAGGAAAATCAACGCGAACCAGTGCCCGAGGTGGTCACGAGGCAGGGGGTGCACCCCCTACCCTCGTGAGCCCACTGTAAGGCGGTTGATGCTCTTCTTTTGCCGCAAGAAAACTAATATTCGGAAAAAAATCACGGCGAAGGTTTTAGGCCAATCGGAGTTACGGATCTCCATATATATATATAAAACGGTGAAATAGAGCCAGAACAAAATGGAGAACCAGAGGAAACAGAGAGATAGATCCAATCTCGGAGGGGCTCTCGCCCCTCCCATGCCATGGAGGCTAAGGACCAGAGGGGAAACCCTTCTCCCATCTAGGGAGGAGGTCATGGAAGAAGAGGAAGAAGGGGGCCCCTCTCCCCCTCTCCTCCGGTGGCGCCGGAACGCGGCCGTGGCCATCATCATCATCACTGCGATCTTCACCAACACCTCCGCCATCTTCACCAACATCTCCATCACCTTCCCCCCTCTATCTATAGCGGTCCACTCTCCCGCAACCCGCTGTACCCTCTCCATATATATACGAAACGGTGAAACAGAGCCAGAACAGAACGGAGAACCAGAGAGAAACAGAGAGATAGATCCAATCTCGGAGGGGCTCTCGCCCCTCCCATGCCATGGAGGCCAAGGACCAGAGGGGAAACCCTTCTCCCATCTAGGGAGGAGGTCAAGGAAGAAGAGGAAGAAGGGGGCCCCTCTCCCCCTCTCCTCCAGTGGTGCCGGAACACCGTCATGGCCATCATCATCATCACCGCGATCTTCACCAACACCTCTGCCATCTTCACCAACATCTCCATCACCTTCCCCCCTCTATCTACAGCGGTCCACTCTCCCGCAACCCATTGTACCCTCTACTTGAACATGGTGCTTTATGCTTCATATTATTATCCAATGATGTGTTGCCATCCAATGATGTCTGAGTAGATCTTCGTTGTCCTATCGGTGGTTGATGAATTGCTATGATTGATTTAATTTGCTTGTGGTTATGTTGCTGTCCTTTGGTGCCCATCATATGAGCGCGCGTGTGGATCACACCATAGGGTTAGTTGTATGTTGATAGGACTATGTATTGGAGGGCAAGAGTGACAGAAGCTTCAACCTAGCATAGAAATTGATGCATACGGGATTGAAGGGGGACCAATATATCTTAATGCTATAGTTGGGTTTTACCTTAATGAACATTAGTAGTTGCGGATGCTTGCTAATAGTTCCAATCATAAGTGCATAGAATTCCAAGTCAGTGATGACATGCTAGCAGTGGCCTCTCCCACATGATACTTGCTATCGGTCTAGTAAAGTAGTCAATTGCTTAAGGGGCAATTTCGCAACTCCTACCACCACTTTTCCACACTCACTATATTTACTTTATTGTTTCTTTATCTAAACAACCCCTAGTTTTATTTTCGTGCTCTTTACTTTCTTGCAAGCCTTTCCGAAAACACCTACAAAGTACTTCTAGTTTCATACTTGTTCTAGGTAAAGCGAACGTCAAGCGTGCGTAGAGTTGTATCGGTGGTCGATAGAACTTGGGGGAATATTTGTTCTACCTTTAGCTCCTTGTTGGGTTCGACACTCTTACTTATCGAAAACTGTTGTGATCCCCTATACTTGTGGGTTATCAGTAGGTATCATGAGATAACGATAGCATCGAGTCAACTAGCATAACAAAAATAGTAGTGAGATCCAAGGTGACGGTCATCTTGCCTGAAATCCCACAAGGAAGAAGAACGAGTCCATGAAGAAGACGATCCCACATAGTCGAACGAATCCTCACATTCGCAACGAAACAGGAACTATCGAGAAGGAGCACAACCGGAAAGAAGCAAACAACATGGTAAACACAGAACACAAAACATGACATGATGCTCAACCAAGTATGATGCATGAAAAGTCTACATGATGCAACTCATGGCAGGAGATGATGCATACAAGAACAACACATCAAGGCAAGTTTAAATGAGGCCAGAAACAACATACAACAAATTCTAGTAAGTCCTCATAGGCAAATTTCGAAATTGGTCCAGAACTGAACAAAACATTATGCTAAAGTTGTTAAACATCAAGTTAAAGTTCACCAAGATGATCTACATAGTTTTCTAGTCAAGTTACATATAAAGTTCGTTTAATTCGGAGCTATGGCCTAGAAGATTTGAGAAAAACAAGTTAAACATGGCAATTTGCAAAATGCATACAGACATCAAGCAAACATACTCAAAACATGGATGCAACAAGGAAACATAAAACTAAATGCAAAATCAAGCAAGTTCATATAGAGCATGATCTAAACGGAGCCACGGTTCAACACATACACTCAATACAAGTTTCAAACACAATCTATCCAAAACAACAACTAAGCACTTTGCAATCAAGGAAACAACATGTTACAGAAAACATAATGACCCAAACGTGACATGAACTCAAACTATAGATAACATGCTTCAAAATCATTAAGGTCTAGGTTCATAGGCATCAGGATTAATCCAAGATGATCAATGCAAAAAGCAACTTGATAACACAGATTGTGACTTAGTAAAAAAACAGGGCACACATGTGAGCAGGAATAACATGTTGGCAGGTTGGGGCATGAAACAAAGATGATATAGTGCAATATCATGGCAAACAAAAGCATGGCATTAAAGTACAGGTTAAACATGGCAACACATGATTACTAAGCATCTCCATATGGGCCCTAGATCAATGGAAATCAACAAGACAAGATGCAACATGATATAAGAAGATTCTCAGACTTAGAGGAAATCTAGGAATGCAAAACAATAACATTATGATGCTGAATTTGGAGGCACATAATCGCAAGCATAGCAACTTTAATAATTATGCAAAAGACATCGGCATCCAGTATACATGATATAGTTCAAATTGGTCCATGGGCACAAGTTCATATAAAGCATGGAGTAATTACTATGATTCATGCAAAATGGAGCATACTATTAACATGCTGATAGATTTAGCATGATGGGAACTTGAGAGCAAGAAAGAGACAATCTACAGCAAGTTATATGGCAATCAAGGGCATGGAATCAAAGTAAACATAACAAAGGAGCATATAACATCAAGGCATCATAACCATAAGTTTTATGGACTAGTGGGAACTATCAAGACAAGTTTGAATGTTGTAATAGTTTCAGCAAGTGTATAACAACAACATCAGCATAGCATGTTTGCAAGCTTGGAACAAAGATAATATGAAGTCGAAAAAACATCACAATTGGCATGTAGACACAGTACTCATAGCATACTTAAATTCATGTAATTGGAGCAAGTCCAAAAGAGGCATATATTAATCAATACCAAGCTCACAATATGGCATCATGAAGTTAACATAAAACTGGAACATCATTTAGGCATGTTCATGGCAATTAAAACATATGCTACATGGCATATATGAGCATAAAATGGAATGGCATGATAGAGCATAACATGGACATCAAAACATGTCAACTAGGCATCTCAAGATTATGCATGGTATAGATGGTAGCTTCAAGTTAACATAGCAACACAGTGTAATAGTTACGGACTTAGCAACAATCACTAAGTCTCAGAAATCAACAACATCAAGTAGCACACTTCACAAGCTTGTGCTAGTCACCACACGGCACATAAAAATACATGGATGGCACCACTGTAAAGATGGCATGAAGATACTCGTGAAACATGTTTACATGATGTTCAAAAGATAAACACACAAAATGCAATGAAAAAGACAAATCAGCAAGTTATGACAATCTCCAGCAAATTATATCATATAGCACTCTTGCAACAATGATTAAGGAATCAAGATGGGCACTAACATGCATGCAAACTACATCGCCATGTAGAGCACTCAAAGACGATCATTTCGGCATATCATACACACAAAACAGAGCAATATGCATGAAGTTATGCCATGATGAAGATGCACACACAATATGATATCTCAGGGACTTTGTGGAAATTCAACCTCCGGGAAAAGTGGACGGGGACGAGCGGGATGGAGAGATCCAGGTCGCAGGGAGGCCGTTTGGTTCGGGGGTTGGGGACGCCCAGGGACGGAGGGACGCAGATCTGGAGCTCCGACGAGGAGGTGGGCGGCGACGTGGCTCCGGCGAGCAGGGGAGGCCGGTGGTTGACGGGGAAGACGGAGGAGGTCGGGGCCGGAAGGATCCGGCTATGGGTGCCCATTCCCAGCCAGATCTGGCCGTAGTTAGGCGAGGCCGGCGAGGCGGGATGGTGTGGTAGCGGCGCAGCGCGGGAAGGTGAGTGACGCGACGCGACAAGGTCGGCGGCAGCATGCAGCGATCCGACCAGGGGGCCGGCGAAGCCCGAGGCGGCGGCGGGATCCGGCGCGGCGGCGCGCGGGTAATGGGTGGCTCGGGCCCGGGTGGGCGGAGGCCAGGTAGCAGACTCCGGTTGGGCGATGGCGGCGGTGCGGACACGTTCGACGGCACGGAGGAGGTGTGAGCTAGGGTTTCGTCCGCGAAAATGGAGGGGAGGACCTATTTATAGGTAGAGGGAGCTAGGAGAGTCCAAATGAGGTGTGGTTTTTGCCCACACGATCGTGATCCAACAACGGAGAGCATGGAGGGGGTTTAGATGGGCTAGTGGGCTATTGTGAAGGGGGGTGGGCTGCACAGAGAAGGGGGTTTTCGGTTAACGCGGTTAACCGTTGGGGCATCAATCGACCTCCAAATGAAACAAAATTTGACAGGCGGTCTACTGGTGACATACCAAGGCCACTCGACAAATCTCGGCCCATTTCGAGAATGTTTTTCTCCTGCTCACGAAACAAGATCTGAGAGGTGCAACGGGTGCATGTGAGAGTGTCGGATGTCGAGATGGACAATGGAGAAAGTGACCGGATGCAAGTTTTGAAAAACATGCAGATGGAATGCACATGATGACATGGCAAAGTGCAACATGCAAGCGGATGACACGGTAACGACAGCGAATAACAGGAAGACACCTGGCGCATCGGACTCGGGGCGTTACATCATGCTATACAACTTTCCCCACTACTTTCCCCTATTCCTTTCCTCTTTGAACCATGTCCTAGATTCATGCTATACAACTTTCCCCACTACTTTCCTGTTTGATCCAACACGAAGATTCGAGTGCAGAAGCAGAAAATGCCCACATGCAGCTAGAGCAATGCATGAGGAATAAGTAAATTATACCTTAAGGTTCTTTGGGTGTGGTTCGGTGGGCGACCGTAGGCCGTTATTTCCACACTATGTACGGCGGCGAGGAAGAAGGGGTCGGAGGCCCTCCCGCGCCACCACTGGGTGAAAGAGAACAGCTGCGCCGGTAGTGGATTCCTTCCCTCGCCAAGGGCGACAGCGTTAAGCCTCCTTCCCTTTTTGGTGGATGGATCCTATCGTCTCTTTGTCCAGGAGTGAGGGGAGAGAGAGAGAGGCCAACAAAGTCTTGTTTAGAACTAGAGACGGTGAGAGAGTGTGAAGAGAGAAACTACAAGCGCTGAGGCTCCAGTGTGTATATATATAGTAGAGAGAGTCTAAAGAGTGCAAACCCTAGAAAACAAGCACCGAGGCTGCAGCGTATATAGATGGAGTGGTTTTCTTTTTATCTCCATAAAAATTATTTTAAATTGTGCATGAAACGGAACTCTTTATTTAACGTAGTGAAGAAAAATACTAGGGGCAATGCTAATGCGTGAAGAAAATTTAACGCTCAAATGAGTCAACCCGCAATTAATGGTGCACGCCTCCCTGTCACACTTACTAACATTCGCATGTGGTACACGGCCCTCCGAAGTGAACACCAACTGAACCACACACGGTCAAAATATCGGAAAGTTGGGCTGCACCATCCTCCAATTTTAAATATTTTGGGCACTTGTATTCAGCTTAAGTTAGTGTTCCACCGTATGTACTAAAGGTTACATCAGGTGCTTAGAAACTAGGGCGTATTGAGAGTAATTGCTAAGTTCACTTTGGTCACTATACTCAAGAATACGGTCACTATATATGTGATGAGGTAATTGTACGGTCACTATGAGATCGTATAGCTCTGTATCCATCCATTTTGACCAGTTAAAGAATCCTCCTGGCACCGGCCCAGATCACTTTCTGACTCTGTCATGCGGGGCCTACCTGGCATTGGGTGGAAGAATGAAGTCAAACCAAAAAAATTATGCTCAAGTGCGGTTGTCGAACCCAAGACCTCAGGTTTGATGAGCGAACTGGCTAACCAGCTACACCACCCTCATGTTATGATTAACGAGAGGAAAATAACCTTTTATGCATTCCTGCATTTGTGTGAAAAGCATGTGATACGTCTCCAACGTATCTATAATTTATGAAGTATTCATGCCAAAACATTATCATTCTTAGGTGTTTCACAATCATTTTATAGCAACTTTATATCATTTTTTGGGACTAACCTATTGACCCAGTGCCCAGTGCCAGTTGTTGTTTTTTTGCTTGTTTTTACATCGCAAGAAATCAATATCAAACGGAGTCCAAACGCAACGAAACTTTACGGAGATGTGTACAAGGTGAGTGTTAGCAATCATAGAAGACTATATGATGGTTGAGTGTGTGTAGCTCTTACATAAACTCTGTTGAATAAGTTGAATTGCAATTGCTTGGTGACTAAGAACATAGGTTGTTGGGTTTTAAGAAAATTCATTGTTTAAACCTTAACGTGTGAATTGGTAGCCACTCTAACATGAGAAGTTTTATAAGAAAGAATTGTTGTTATGATGCTAGGAAAAGAGATTTAAAGTATCATTGATCAAACTTGTGCACTTTGCTAGCATTCACACTTCATAAATTATTTCTATTATCATGTACCTAGTCGAGGACGAGTAGAAATTAAGCTTGGGGATGCTGATACATCTCCAATGTATTTATAATTTATGAAGTATTCATGCCAATATATTATCATTCTTGGATGTTTTACAATCATTTTATAGAAACATTATATCATTTTTGGGACTAACCTATTGACCCAGTGCCCAGTGCCAGTTGATGTTTTTTTCTTGTTTTTTACATCGTAGGAAATCAATATCAAACAGAGTCCAAACGCAACGAAACATTACTGAGATTTTTTTGGACCAGAAGGAACCCTTTCGGCCAGAGTTGCACCTGGGGGGGGGGTGCCCTGAGGGGGGCACAACCCACCTGGGCGCCAGGGTGCCTTGGCACGCCCAGGTGGGTTGTGCCCACCTCAGTGGCCTCCCGAACCCCTTCTTTGCACTATAAATTCCCAAATAATCCGAAACCCGTCGGGGTTAACCTAGATCAGAAGTTCCGTCACCACATGGCTCCGTAGCCACCAAAAACCAATCTAGACCCGTTCCAGCACCCTGCCGGAGGGGGGAATCTTCTCCGGTGGCCATCTTCATCATCCCGGCGACCACCACGATGAGGAGGGAGTAGTCCACCCTCGGGGCTGAGGGTTTGTACAAGTAGCTATGTGATTTATCTCTCTCTCTCTCGTGATCTATACCATGGGCTTTGTTAATATAGTTGGATCATATGATGTTTCTCCCCTCCATACTCTTGTTGTGATGAATTGAATATTTACCCTTTGAAGTTTTTTCTTGCCGGATTGAATATTCAAAGATAAGAACACATGATATATGTCTTGCAGTATGAATATTTGAGGTGACAATTGGGGTATCTTATTGATTCACTTGATATATGTTATGGCGTTCAACTCGCGGATCCCCGCGGTGATATTGGGGTAATCTATGCATAGGGATTGATGCACATTTTTCTCCGACGGAAACTTTGGGGTCTCTTTATAGTACTTTGTGTGGATTGAGTATTGTGAATATGAATATGCTTTGGTGTTACTCTAGTATGAACTCTAGGATAGATCAAACGGAAACAATAGCTTCGTGTTATTTTAGTACGAACTCTTGAATAGATCGATCGGAAAGAATAGCTTTGAGGTGGCTTCGCATCCTACAAACAATTCCTACCTTTTGTTCTCCGCTAATAGGAACTCAGTTGTGATTCTTTGTTGTACTTTGAGGGATAATCATATGATCCAACTATGTTAGCACTGTTGAGAGATTGCACAAGCGAAAGTACGGACCCTAGGCCTTGTTTTTAAGAACTGAAACACCGTTTTTGTGCCCGTTTACTATTTGCTACCTTTCTGTTATTATTTATTCAGATTATCAAAATATATTTATACCATCAATATTACATTTTTATCACCATCTCTTCGCCGAACTAGTGCACCTATACAATTTGCCATTGTATTGGGTGTGTTGGGGACACAAGAGATTTCTTGTATTTGGTTGCAGGGTCGTTTGACAGAGACCATCTTAATCCTACACCTCTCATGGATTGATAAACCTTAGGTCATCCACTTGAGGGAAAATTCCTACTGTCCTACAAAACTCTACGCTTGGAGGCCCAACACGTGTCTACAAGAATAAAGTTGTCTAGTAGACATCAAGATCTTTTCTGGCGCTGTTGCCGGGGAGGTGAGTGGTTGAATTTATATCTTTAGATCTCGCAATTGAATCTTTTAGTTTCTTGTTTTATCACTAGTTTGGTTTATAAAAGAAAACTACAAAAAACTAGAATTGAAGTTGCATCATATTATTGATCATCTTTATAATATCTTTCTTGAAAATCATGGTTCGGAAAATTGTGCTCAATTGTTAAAAGAAGAAGTCAATAAAATGTTTGGCACAAAATATTTGAATGGTGAGCATGCCTGCAATGTTGTTAGTATAAATTCTTTGAATATCCAAAATGCTAATGATGATTGCACAAGTCATGACAAAAATGTTTCTTATAAGCATGTCACTTTTTGCGGAGTGAATTGGGGATGCCTTTGCACACGGTAGATTTTGTAAGAAGCATAAATATTTAGAAACAAAAAGGTTGCAAGAGAGGCTAGATGATTGTGCTGAAAGATGTAATTTTTTTGCCATCCTTGTGAACTTTGTGATGAACGTGGTCATTTAAATCTCCAATGCAAATTCTTTCATGATTAAATCGTGTCCAAAAATTGTGATAACTTAATTACCCTTGAGCATCGTAAAGAGCTTAGTATTCTTTTGGGGTATGAAGAAATGAAACATATAATTAAGGATTTTCCAAATCCCAGGAGATTTCTTGAATTTGATCTAGAGGAAATTTATATGTTTTGTGTGGTAAATTGCATTGAGAATCCTTATATTGCCAACTACCTAAAGACAAGAAAACAAATGGAATATGAAGAGAGTACTGATGAAAGGGAAAATATTTTCCAATACCCTCCTAGTGTTTATTATGATGAATCAAGTAATGAGGAGGAACTTCCTATCCAATCAATCTGTTCAACAAGGAGCTCGAAAAAATTAATTGAACCCACACATGATGTGGTGAAGAAGAAGAAAAGAAGAAAGAATAGAGGTAAAAAGGTATCTCTCCCAAATAATGTTGCTCCTATTATTGTTGTGCCCCATGAAAATGAATCAAAAATTATTATGGAAGAGGATGAACTTGATGATGATTTTGTTATGCCTATTGCTTGTTCTGATGATTATGCTTGGGAAGATAATGATAGTTCTTATAATCTTGGAAATATTGTTGGCACTTGCTTGGAAGAATATGACGATAATGGTTCCTATACTATTGGTTCCATTCATGCTATTGATAAGAATGATTGTGATGATATGCAAAACCACAAGCTTGGGGCTGCTATGTTTGATGAGTATGATATGTTTGAAGATTTATTTCCTGGAAATAATGCTTGTCCTAAGCTTGGGGATGCTTTTCTTAATGAATATGATCCTTTGATTCCTTCTACTTTTGATAATAAAATTTATTATGATGATGGCATGCTTCCTATTTATGATGGTTACATTGATGAAAGTGGGTTTGGAAGAGTCAACTCTAGGTAGTAGTGATCCCACTTTTTTGGAGGGTGTTGAATCTTATTACAATATTGATGAAAGTGGATTTGGAGAGGTCATGAATTTATTTAGTGATACATCCACTATTTTGGAAGAGGTTTCAATTGATTATGACAATGAAGTTGCTATCTATGATGATTATTATGATGACATCTATGCCATAAAGAGTGATAAATCTTCTATGCTTGTGCATCATGAAAAGAGTGCTGTATGTGATGGTTATATTGTTGAATTCATTCATGATGCCTTTGAAAATTATTATGAGAAAGGAACTTATGCCCTTACATATCTCAATAATATCAAGTTTCTTCTCTATGTGTTCATTGTTTTGAAGTTACACTTGTTTTACCTTCCTATGCTAGTTGATTCTTGTTCCCATAAGTTGTTTTCTTACAAAATACCTATGCATAGGAAGTGGGTTAGACCTAAATGTGCTAGTCATATGCTTCATGATGCTCTCTTCATGTTTCAATTCATATATTTTATGCGAGCATCATCGAAATCATCATGCCTAGCTTAAAAAGCATAAAAGAAAAGTGCTTGTTGGGAGACAACCCAACACTTTTACCTACTGTTTTGTGTGTTCACATGATTATGCTACTGTAGTAACCATGTTTTATTGCTTTTGTTTCAATAAAGAGCCAAGTAAAGCCTTTAGGATCTTGATGGGTGATAGTTACTTTGATCTTGCTGAAAAACTGAAGCTTTTGCGCTCACGAAAATAATTCTAGTTTTTAACAGATGCGTGATAAAATGCTGATTATTTTTTTCAGAAGATTAATATAAAAATTGCTCACGTGGTCCCAATTTTTCAGAATTTGTGTAGTAGTATAAGTATGGTTTGAGTACATATTACTACAGACTGTCCTATTTGTGATAGATTCTGTTTTCAATGCATAGTTTGCTTGTTTTCTAGTTTCTATAGCTTATATTGCTCAATATAAATTGTAGAAATGATATTCTACAGTAGGAATAGTGTGATAACAATTATGAATCTTATCTTTGGCAGTACCAAAAGTGGAATGATTTGCTCTTTATCATACTAACCTATCTCACAAGGTTCCATTAAGTTTTGTGTGATTGAATTTTCAAGTTTTTGTTTAGATATCGATATGAAGAGAATAAGGAGTGAGAAGAACCTAAGCTTGGGGATTCCCAAGGCACCCCAAGTTAATATTCAAGGAACATACAAGCAACTAAGCTTGGGGATGCCCCGGAAGGCATCCCCTCTTTCGTCTCCAACATTATCGGTAACCTCACTTGGGGCTATGTTTTCATTCGTCACATGATATGTGTTTTGCTTGGAGCATCATGTTATATTGTAAGGATTTGCTTTCTGTTATTTAGAATAATGTTTTGCATCTTTTATTTCAACAAAAATGGCAATGATAGTCTTTGCCCTGCTTATTTTGCAAGAATACATGTTGCTGTTTGAAAATAGAAAGTTTACCGTTGTTGCAAAAATTCCCCAGAAAAGTCAGAATGTGATAAAATGTTGAAACTTTTTGAAAAATGAGTTCTGATAAATTTTCTACAGTGTGGTAAATTTTCATAATGTTTGGAGTTGAATAAGTATTGATACTCTTGCATTCTTTCCAGACTGTACTGTTTTGGCAGATTGCTGTTATGTCTGCATTGTTTGCATATGTTTGCTTGTTTAATGATTCTATTTGCGGATAGGAGTATTAAATATGCAGAGGCATTTAGTATGCAATGTTTAGTAATAATTTTAGTGATTTTCTACCGTAGAGAATGATAAGTTTTTTGCATTGGTTTATACTAACTTACCTCACGAGTTCTTGTTGAGTTTTGTGTGGATGAAGCTTTTGAGATTTAGGAAAACCGCGATATGAGAGGAATTAAGGAGACACAAAAGCTCAAGCTTGGGGATACCCGAGGAACCCCAAGATAATATTTCATAAGCCTCAAGCATCTAAGCTTGGGGATGCCCCGGTAGGCATCCCACCTTTCTTCTTCAACAATTATCGGTTAGTATCGGTTGAGCCTAAGTTTTTGCTACTTCACATGAGTTGTGCTATTGGAATGTCATTTTTTGCTTGCTGTTTTAATAAGTTACTTAGATCTGAATTTTTTTTAATAAAACAGAGTCCTCAAATAGTTGCCAGAGAAGCTAAGTAAGTGGCATTCACATCCCGTTAGCGAAGCTCTTGTCTATGTCATTTACTCTTGTGCTTCACTTATATCCTATGAGTAAATTGTTGAATAAATTGAATGTCATGAAGTTGAAATCATATCATGCCTAATGGTAGCTTCACATTGGGTTTAGAAAGTGAATTTTTTTGAGGCTTGACAATCACAATGTTGGTCATACAACCAATTCCTGAATAATTAGTATAAGGAAGAGAACTTTCACATATAGATACACCATCATGGAAATATTTTGTGATTGTGAACCCCCATCAAAATATTATATGCCAAAATTGTTGACATTGGACAAGGAAGACTGAGGGAGTCCTAGATTAGGGGGTCTCCGGACAGCCGGACTATATCCTTTGGCCGGACTGTTGGACTATGAAGATACAAGATTGAAGACTTCGTCCCGTGTCCGGATGGGACTCTACTTGGCGTGGAAGACAAGCTAGGCAATACGGATATGCATATCTCCTCCTTTGTAACCGACCTTGTGTAACCCTAGCCCCCTCCGATGTCTATATAAACCGGAGGGTTTTACTCCGTATGACAACATACAATCATAGCATAGGCTAGCTTCTAGGGTTTAGCCTCTCTGATCTCGTGGTAGATCAACTCTTGTAATATTCATACCATCAAGAACAATCAAGCAAGACGTAGGGTATTACCTCTATCAAGGGGGCCCGAACCTGGGTAAACATCGTGTCCCCTGCCTCCTGTTACCATCCGCCTTAGACGCACAGTTCAGGACCCCCTACCCGAGATCCGCCGGTTTTGACACCTACATTGGTGCTTTCATTAAGAGTTCCTCTGTGTCGTCACCACAAGGCTCGATGGCTCCTTCAATCCTCGCTAGCGATGCGGTCCAGGGTGAGGCTTTCCTCCCTAGACAGATCTTCATATTCGGTGGCTTTGCACCGCGGGCCAATTCGCTTGGCCATCTAGAGCAGATTGAGAGCTACGCTCCTGGCCATCAGGTCACATCTAGAAACTTGAACTATACGGCCGATGTCCGCAAAGACTTGATCTTTGACGGATTCGAGCCCATGCCGGACGCGCCGCGCAGTCACGACGAGCAAGACGTAACTCTACCGTCGGGCGGTGTTCGGGAGATCACATCTGCAGCTACTCCGGTTTTTAACCTGGAACAAGTCACGCAATCCGAGAGCGGAGGGATGGACCCCACCATGGAGGCTGCACTCTCAGCGGCGATAGAGCCGGATACTGACTTCACCCCTTACGAGAGCCGTGTTGCTGAACCACTGGATTCATCTTCGGCCACGGACTCCGAGCCGCTCGTATCCGTGCCCGTCGAGTCCAACTGGGCACCGATCATGGAGTTCACCTCCGCGGATATCTTTCAGCACTCACATTTTGGAGATGTGCCAAATTCATTAAGGTCTCTCTGCCTGTCAGGAGAACCTTGGCCGAACTATGTCCGGCTAGAATGGGATCTGGACGACGAAGAAATTCGCTGCCCACCTTTTGGAAATGTGCCAAATTCATTAAGGTCTCTCTCCCTGTCAGGAGAACCTTGGCCGAACTATGTCCGACTAGAATGGGATCTGGGCGACAAAGAAATGCACAACCAAGGAGGAAGGTTATACAAACATAGAGTCACAGGCCAGGTGCTATGGTTGCTGCTCTGCTCCCCAAAAGGATTAATGCCATCTGCGCTTAGACCAAACAATATGTTCCTTGCGTCATCTGCAAACTCCTTCCCGTCTTTCGATTTTTCTCCACTGCGACCCGTCAGCGGGTACTCTCAACTTTCCGTCTTTCTTACCGTCTTCTCTATGCCATCGCATCGCCTTGGCATGCTCTTTGTTTTGGAACAAACGTTTCAACCGTGGTATTATAGGAGCATACCACATCACCTTGGCAGGAATCTTCTTCCTGGGGCGCTCACCCTCGACATCACCAGGGTCATCGCAGCTGATCTTATAGTGCAATGCACCACATATCGGGCAAGCGTTTGAAATCCTCGTACTCACTGCGGTAGAGGATGCAATCATTAGGGCGTGCATGTATCTTCTGCACCTCTAACCCTAGAGGGCAGACAGCCTTCTTTTCTTCGTACGTACTCTCGGGCAATGCGTCCCTTGTCAGATACACCATTCTCTGCCTTCCATTGTAGCAATTCCAGTGTGGTGCCCAGCTTTTTCTTGTCACCAACGCAATTCGGGTACAACAATTTTTTGTGATCCTCTAACATGCGCTGCAACTTCTTCTTCTCCAAATCACTTGCGCAGTTTCTCTTTGCATCGGCAATGGCCCGACCTAGATCATCAACGGGCTCATCCGATGCCTCTTCTTCAGCTTCTTCCCACATTGCCGGCTCAGCTTCTTCCCGCATTACTGGCTCATCTTCTTCCCTCATTGTTGTATCATCGTATTCAGGGAACCCATGGCCAGGATAGATGTCGTCATCCTCTTCTTCATTGTCTTCCATCATAACCCCTCTTTCTCCATGCTTGGTCCAAACATTATAGTGGGGCATGAAACCGGACTCAAACAGGTGGACGTGAATGGTTCTTGACATAGAGTAATTGTGACCATTCTTACAGCCAGCACATGGACAAGGCATAAAACCATCCGCCCGCTTGTTTGCCTTAGTCGCAAGCAGAAAAGTACGCATGCCATTAATGAACTCGGGAGAGCATCGGTCATCGTACATCCATTGTCGGCTCATCTTCAATACACAGCATCGAAAACACCAAATTAATACAATACATAAAGTTCATACATAAAGATCATACAACACTTAAATGCAACAAACAAATAACTCTCTAGCTAAAGAATTTAAATGCAACAACAAATGCGATCAAGATCGCAACTAAGGTAACAATTGATCCAACAGCATAATGATACCAAGCCTCACTATGAATGGCATATTTTCTAATCTTTCTAATCTTCAAGCGCATTTTCTCCATCTTAATCTTGTGATCATCGACGACATCGGCAACATGCAACTCCAATTCCATCTTCCCCCCCTCAATTCTTTTCAATTTTTCCTTCAAATCCTTGTTTTCTCTTTCAACTAAATTTAACCTCTCGACAATAGGGTCGGTTGGAATTTCCGGTTCAACTACCTCCTACATACAAATATCTATGTCAACTTGATGGGCATAATTTGTCATAAACACGAAATGCAATGAATAGTTTTAAAAGAGAATATACCACATCCGAATCATAACCCGGACGAGGGCCGACGAGGACGGATATCAAAACCATGGCACTATGTATAACAAACAACGTATGGGTAAGATAATTATACGAGTAACTATATATCCAAATCACACAAACATCAATTTTTTATATAAAACTTCATGAACAAGAGGCTCACCACAAGGTGGTGCCGGCGACAGGACGTTGCGGGCGATCGACGGTGGTTACGACGGAGATTTAGAAGGCACTAAGTAAACCACACCTACATATGCAAACTAAGTGTTATTTTTGACCTCAAATTGCATATAAATCAAATACTAGCACATATATATATAATTCCTCCCAAATTACTAAACTCAAAAATCAATCACTATATAAAGCATTGCACGAGCTAATCTAGCAATGAGAGATGAAAGGACAAAGTTAATAACCTTTGTGATCATTTGAATGGATGGGGGCCTTCAAATCTTGACAAATTTTGGGCAAAATGTGTGATGAGCTAGAGAGGAAGAGGGAAAAGAACATAGAGGAGAGGGGAAAGGGGAAGAACAGAGCGAGCTTGGGTGGACAAAGGGTCTATGTAGGACGACCTTTAGTACCGGTTTGTGATACGACCCGGTACTAAAGGTGCTGGAGGGGCCCCGGACTGACAACATCCTGCCACCACTCACTTTAGTACCGGTTCGTGGCACGAACCGATGCTAAAGGTTCACCACGAACCGGTACTAATGATGTCCGCCCGCCTAGCCGTTGGAACCGGCACTAATGGACAGATTAGTGCCGGCTCAAATTCAAACCGGCACTAATGTGCTACACATTTGACCCTTTTTCTACTAGTGTATATAGACCCTGGTACTTCTGTGCTCGTTCGAATATGGTGCGCATACGTACATGATCGGGAAATGGTCCTTCGTTAATGCGGAGGAAGCCCGAAGATTCCGATTAGTCATCGAGTGGTTGACCAATCTCTCGCTATATCATGACAGTCAGTTTTCGGCTTTCTGTACTGAGGCACTCGTCCAGATGAACCAGGGCACAATCGCAGTAGTTCTCCCAGTGCTACATTAGCCGATATAACGGAACGTAAGGTACCAAAACGTGGGAGTCGGGCAAACCCAACATTTGACCAAAGACATGATTCGGAGCTGATGCATATAGGGCCAAACTCGCGACGCCGAACACTCCCTAAGGTGTTTGGTCTTTATAACATATACTGGGCTAAACAATGCCCTTTATAAGAAACCCCTTGTGTCCAGGTACGTGCGAAATCCTGGCGTGGCCACATGCCAATAACACCGACATCCTTCTCGGTTGTGTGGAGTATCCGGAGGATGTGAGCAACAAGAGAAAGTAAAAAAGGTTTACGCAGGGCCTTAATCTAAAACGAAACCTTTTGGCGGGTCCCTCCTGCACGTCTGCGCCTGTGTCTCCGTTGTGTCGTGTCCTGGACGGGTGTAGCATGATTGTAACCTGCAAAAGGAAAGAATTTAGGTGAAATTTGCCCTGCCGAAAAGAAGAATGAGTTATCAGAATTCCAGAGAAGCCTAGTTGATCCGGGATGGCCCTCATTACATGCGAGAAGTCCCTGGTATCGTTTTATGAGGGTTCGAAAACCAATCTCATGTATGTATGATGGAACGCTGGACTCGTCTAACCGTGTCCGTGGTCTTGACGACCTGCCAGTTTTTTGGTTGGTGAGGCCGCCTAGTGTGTGACTGTTAGAGCCGCCGCGTCCTCTTCCGTACGTGAAGAACGGTTGGTATTTCCGCTAACTGTAATGACGCCTCATGGACCGGGCATCTTGAGCTTGAGAAAAGCATAATGCAGTATTGCATTAAAACAAGCGAAAGCCGCCCTTCCGAGTAGTGCTTGAAAATCACTTCAGAATGGAGCGATATGAAAAGTTAATGTTTCATTTCGGAAGTTATCGGGAGAACCGAATACCACCTCTAGTAGTAGAGAGCCCGTGCAGTGGGCCTCTTGGCCTGGTATTACTCCCTTGAAGGTAGTATTACTGTGGCTTATTTCTATCGGGTCTATCCCCATTTTGCGGAATGTGTCCTGATATATCAGATTGAGATCACTGCAGCCGTCCATGAGGACCCTTGTGAAATGGTACCTGTTTATTATTGGGTCTAACACCAAGGCCGTCAGTCCTTCGTGCCGGATATGTGTATCATGATCCCTACGATCAAAAGTGATCGGGCAGGCCAACAAGGGGTTGGACCTATGGGTGACGGGCTCTATGGCGTGTGTGTACCGGAGTGCGTGATTGCTTCTCCTCCTTGTCACATGGATCACGTTTACTGTTTTAACCTCCGGTGGGAACTTTTTCTATCCTCCGACGCTTAGCTGGCGAGGTTCATCCTCGTCTTTGCTTGGTGTCTCTTCCCCTTTGTGTTCGGCGTTTAGCTTACCGGCCTGCTGGAAGACCCAACATTCTCTGTGGGTATGATTTGCAGGTTTGTCTAGGGTGTCGTCAATCTGACAGAGTTTGTCAAGAATTTTGTTTAGGCCAGATTGTCCTTCTCTGCTGCCTTTGAAAGGCTTTTTCCGCTGACCTGGTCGGGAGCCCCTGAATCCGGCGTTTACCGCCGTATTATCTAGGCTACCTTCTTTATTTCAACGCTTGTTTTTGTTGCGTCGTGATTTACCATTGCCATCCCTTACTTCGGATGTGCTTGGGTCGCTGGTGCTGCTACGGGCCAACCAACTGTCCTCGCTCGCACAAAAGCGGGTCATGAGGCTTGTTAGGGCTGCCATTGTTCTTGGTTTTTCTTGACCGAGGTGTCTGGCGAGCCATTCGTCTCGGACGCTGTGTTTAAAAGGTGCTAAGGCTTCGGTGTTCGGACAGTCGACTATTTGGTTCTTCTTGGTGAGGAACCTGTTCCAAAGCTTTCGGGCAGACTCTCCGGATTTTTGGATTATATGACTTAGACCGTCTACATCCGGAGGTTGGACATAAGTCCCTTGAAATTTTGCCCGGAAAGCGTCCTCGAGCTCCTCCCAACTTCCAACTGAGTTTTCGGTGAGGCTTTTCAGCCAGTGCCTAGTTGGCCCTTTAAGCTTGAGGGGCATGTATTTGATGGCATGGAGATCGTTTCCACGAGCCATATGAATATGGAGGATGAAATCCTCTATCCAGACTCCAGGGTCTATGGTTCCGTCGTATGCCTATATGTTCACCGGTTTGAATCCTTCTAGGAATTCATGATCCAGCACCTCATCAGTGAAACATAGTGGGTGTGCGGCACCCCTGTATTGGGATGCGCCATAGTGTTCAGACGGTTGTAGTATTCGGTGTTTGTTGTGTACAGCAGCGTGCTTCCTAGATCCATAGATAGATCTGGTCGTGCCGGATTTTTGACGCAAGTTCTCACGTAGAACGTGTGTTGACTTATGCATGATTTTGTTAGCCTCTCTATCATGTTCACATGGTGGTGGATCCGGCCGGTTGGCCGTATCGCTTATCGGCTGTATGGGCTCTAGGGCCTCGTCGTCGAATTCCGGTAATAGCTTGCACTTTGGTTAGCTATTTGGGTGGTAGCTTCTACCATACTTTGTTACTTTGTTCCACTTGTTGTTGAGCGTATCTTGTGCGACCTTGAGCCTTTGCTTCTGTTTTTTCAGGCTTCTCGCTGTGGCAGTAAGCCTTCTGCGGAGGTTTTCTTGCTCCAAGTGTGTTTCCGGGACGATGGGTACATCTTCGTCCGGACTGTTGTCTTCCCTAGATGGGGATTGATGAGGCTTATCTTCGGCGTCATCGTGTTCGGATGTCGCATCCGTACTATGTTTGCAATTTGCTTCTTGATCATTTTCTGCCACCGGGGTGGTGCTGTTGTCGTCTTTTCCGGAGTCGCGTGGACTATTGTTATCACTGTTTTTGCTATGGCCAGACTTAGGGTGGCGCCGCTGACGTTGGCGCTTGGGTTGCTTCTTAGAGGGGTCATCCTCCGCTTTCTCGTCGCCATTGCCTTCGTTGGGGGTGTCCACCATGTACACGTCATGTGATGAAGTAGCGGTCCAGCGCCCTGTGGGCGGTGGTTCCGGTTCGTCTCCGGCTTCGTCGTCCGTACCGTCAAAGTCTTCGGAGCCGAAGTCGAGCATGTCGGTTAAGTCATCGACAGTGGCTACTTAGTGGGTGGTGGGTGGGCAGCGAATTTCTTCGTCGTCCAGATCCCATTCTAGCCGGACATAGTTCGGCCAAGGTTCTCCTAACAGGGAGAGAGACCTTAATGAATTTGGCACATCTCCAAAAGGTGAGTGCTGAAAGATATCCGCGGAGGTGAACTCCATGATTTGGTCTAAGCGCAGATGGCATTAATCCTTTTGGGGAGCAGAGCAACAACCATAGCACCTGGCCTGTGACTCTATGTTTGTATAACCTTCCTCCTTGGTTGTGCATGAAGCGGAAGTTCATTATGATGCCAGTGCTCATCCAAGGCCCTAAGCAACCCGGCAACGACATTGATGTGTACCTAAGGCCATTAGTTGAAGAACTCTTACAACTGTGGAATGGAACAGGTGTACGTGCGTGGGATGAGCACATGGGGGAAGAATTTGACCTAAAGGTGTTGCTGTTCGTGACCATCAATGATTGGCCTGCTCTCAGTAACCTTTCAGGATAGACAAACAAGGGATACCGTGCATGCACGCACTGTTTGGACGATACTGATAGTATATATTTGGCTAATTGTAAGAAGAATGTGTACCTGGGACATCGTCGATTTCTTCCGAGCAGGCATCCCGTAAGAAAGAAAGGCAAGCATTTCAAAGGTGAGGCGGATCACCGGACGAAGCCTCGCCACCATACTGGTGCTGATGTACATGATATGGTCAAGGATTTGAAGGTGGTCTTTGGAAAGGGTCCTGGTGGACAACCTGTTCCGAATGACGCTGACGGACGCGCACCCATGTGGAAGAAGAAATCTATATTTTGGGACCTGCCCTATTGGAAAGACCTAGAGGCCCGCTCCGTAATCGACGTGATGCACGTGACGAAGAATCTTTGTGTGATCCTGCCTGGCTTCTTGGGCGTGTATGGGAAGACAAAAGATACACCTGAGGCACGGGAGGACCAGCAACGTATGCACGGAAAAGACGGCATACATCAGGGTCATGCAAGCTACGCTCTTACCAAAGAAGAGAAGGAAATTTTCTTTGAATGCCTGCTCAATATTAAGGTACCGTCTGGCTTCTCGTCAAATATAAAGGGAATAATAAACATGGCAGAGAAAAAGTTCCAGAACATAAAGTCTCATGACTGCCACGTGATTATGCGCAACTGCTTCCGGTTGCATTGAGGGGGCTTCTACCAGAAAACGTTCGATTAGCCATTGTGAAGCTATGTGCATTCCTCAATGCAATCTCTCAAAAGGTAATCGATCCAGAAATCATACCAAGGTTAGAGAATGATTTGGTGTAATTTCTTGTCAGTTTAGAGTTGGTGTTCCCACCATCCTTCTTCAACATCATGACGCACGTCCTAGTTCACCTATGCGAAGAGATTAACGTTTTGGGTCCTGTATTTCTACACAATATGTTCCCCTTTGAGAGGTTCATGGGAGTCTTAAAGAAATATGTTCATAACCGTGCTAGGCCAGAAGGAAGCATCTTCAAGGGCCATGAAAATGAGGAGGTCATTGAGTTTTGTATTGACTTTATTCCTGACCTTAAGCTGATTGGTGTTCCTGAATCGCGGCATAAGGGCAGACTGGATGGAAAAGGCACGCTAGGAGGGGAACAAATAATATGTATGGACGGACATTCTCTCACTGAAGCACACTACACAGTTCTATAGAATTCCGCCTTGGTGGCTCCGTATATAGATGAACCCAAGAATTTGCTATGCTCCAAACACCCGGAGCGGTCTGATCACTGTATTACACGTGAACAAACCAGGAGTTTCGCCAGCTAGTTGCAGACACGTACCATGCATGACGCCTCTATTGAAGATGACCTGTACTTGCTGTCCCAGTTACCATCTTCGAATATAATGACTTTCAAAGGGTATGAGATAAATGGTAATACATTTTACATGATCGCCCAAGATAAGAAGAGCACCAACAAAACAGTGGTGTCCGCTTTGATGCAGAAACCAAGATGGGAAAGGAAACATATTAGGGTTATATACAGGACATATGGGAACTTGACTATCGACGTGGTTTGAAGGTCCCTTTGTTTCGGTGCAAATGGGTCAATATGACACAAGGCGGGGTAACGGAAGACCCGCAGTACGGAATGACAACAGTGGATTGATGACCCACAAGTATAGGGGATCTATCGTAGTCCTTTCGATAAGTAAGAGTGTCGAACCCAACGAGGAGCAGAAGGAAATGATAAGCGGTTTCCAGCAAGGTATTCTCTGCAAGTACTGAAATAAGTGGTAATAGATAGTTTTGTGATAAGATAGGTTGTAACGAGCAACAAGTAACAAAAGTAAATAAAGTGCAGCAAGGTGGCCAATCCTTTTGTAGCAAAGGACAAGCCAGAACAAACTCTTATAATAGGAAAAGCGCTCCCGAGGACACATGGGAATATCGTCAAGCTAGTTTTCATCACGTTCATATGATTCACGTTCGATACTTTGATAATTTGGTATGTGGGTGGACCGGTGCTTGGGTGCTGTTCTTACTTGAACAAGAATCCCACTTATGATTAACCTCTATTGCAAGCATCCGCAACTACAACAAAAGTATTAAGGTAAACCTAACCATAGCATGAAACATATGGATCCAAATCAGCCCCTTACGAAGCAACGCATAAACTAGGGTTTAAGCTTCTGTCACTCTAGCAACCCATCATCTACTTATTAGTTCCCAATGCCTTCCTCTAGGCCCAAATAATGGTGAAGTGTTATGTAGTCGACGTTCACATAACACCACTAGAGGCTAGACAACATACATCTTATCAAAATATCAAACAAATACCAAATTCACATGACTACTAATAGCAAGACTTCTCCCTTGTCGTCAGGAACGAACGTAATTACTCACAAAGCATATTCATGTTCATAATCAGAGGGGTAATAATATGCATATAGGATCTGAACATATGATCTTCCACCAATTAAACCAACTAGCATCAACTACAAGGAGTAATCAACACTCCTAGCAACCTACTAGCACCAATCCCGGACTTTGAGACAAGAATTGGATACAAGAGATGAACTAGGGTTTGGAGATGAGATGGTGCTGGTGAAGATGTTGATGGAGATTGCCCTCTCCCGATGAGAGGAGCATTGGTGATGACGATGGTGATGATTTCCCCCTCCCGAAGGGAAGTATCCCCAGCAGAACAGCTCTGCCGGAGCTCTAGATTGGATCCGCCAAGGTTCCACCTCGTGGCGGCGGAGTCTCGTCCCGAAAAGTTCCTTCCTATTTTTTTCTCATCGAAAGACTTCATATAGGAGAAGATGGGCGTCGGAGAGCCACCAGGGGGCCCACGAGGTAGGGGGCGCGCCCTAGGGGGGGCGCCCCCACCCTCGTGAGCAAGGTGTGGGGCCCCTGGCCTTCATCTTTGGCGAGGATTTTTGTTTATTTATTTTAAGATGTTCCGTGGAGTTTCAGGACTTTTGTAGTTGCACAGAATAGGTCTCTAATATTTTCTCCTTTTCCAGCCTAGAATTCCAGCTGCCGGCATTATCCCTCCTTATGTAAACCTTGTAAAATAAGAGAGAATATCCATAAGTATTGTGACATAAAGTGAAAAAACAGCCCATAATGCAATAAATATCAATATAAAAGCGTGATGCAAAATGGACGTATCAGCTCCCCCAAGCTTAGACCTCGCTTGTCCTCAAGCAAAAAGCCGATAACAATAAATATGTCCTCATGTATAGAAGTAGAGGCGTTGATAAAAATAAAATATGGACACGAAGGCATCATGATTATTCTCATAACAGCAACATATATAGATTTTGTCATATGATTACTTATATTCAAGTGATGATCTATTCACAATGCAAACGTATAAATCATAAACCTTATTAGGCTTCGACAAACTATAATCTCAGTCATTAAAGCAACTGCAATTTATCATAACATCGGAAAGAGTCTATGTCAGAGCTAAAAAGCAAGTCCACATACTCAACTATCAATTAGTCCTCATAATTGCTAACACTCATGCGATACTTGTGGTTACGGAGTTTTAATCGGACACAGAGAAAGATAGGGGCTTATAGTTTTGCCCCACAACCTTTTACCTCAAGGGTAATGTCAACAATAATGGTTCATGCTCCCCTACATCCAATTATATATATATATATATATATATATATATATATATATATATCATGTTCTTTCCAAGATGCTGAGCTTGCCAAAGGATAAAATGAAAAAGAAAAGGTGAAGATCACCATGACTCTTGTATAAGGTAGAAGATAATAATAAAGGATAGGACCTTCGCAGAGGGAAGCAGAGGTTGCCATGCACTTTCATGGTTGGATATATAAAATCTCAATGCGAAAGAACGTCACTTTATATTGCCCCTTGTGATATGAACCTTTATTATGCAGTCCGTCGCTTTTATTACTTCCATGTCACAAGATCGTATAAAGCTTATTTCTCCCACACCAATCAATCATACATATTTAGAGCAATTTTTATTGCTTGCACCGATGACAACTTACTTGAAGGATCTTACTCAATCCATAGGTAGATATGGTGGACTCTCATGGCAAAACTGGTTTAAGGGTATTTGGAAGCACAAGTAGTATTTCTACTCGGTGCTGAGAATTTGGCTAGCATGAGGGGGAAAGGCAAGCTCAACAAGGTAGAGGATCCATGACAACATACTTTATCTCATATATAAGAAATACATAACTCATTATGTTGTCTTCCTTGTCCAACATCAACTCTTTAGCATGTCATATTTTAATGAGTGCTCCCAATCATAAAAGATGTCAATGATAATATATCTATATGTGAAAACCTCTCTTTCCTTATTAATTCCTATTAATTCCAACAATGACCAAAGCTATGTCTGCCAACTCCCAACAACTTTTAATCATCATACTCTTTCTATGTGAAGTCATTACTCTCAATAAGATCAATATGAACTCTTTGGTTCTTTTTATTCCTTTTCTCTTTTCTTTTATTCACCCAAGATCATGGCAAAATAATCAAGCCCTTGACTCAACACTAATCTTCATTATATATAGCTCACGAACTCGATTACATAGAGAGATCATAAAGCAAACTCAAAACTAGATCATGCCATAAACTTTATTCTACTAGATCAAGATACTACTAATAGGATCGAACTAAGAAAAACGGTAAAGATAGGAGTTGTGATTGTGATACGATACCAGGGCACCTCCCCCAAGCTTGGCAGTTGCCAAGGGGAGTGCCCATACCCATGCGATTATGTCTCCTTGGTTGGTGAAGAAGGTGGAGGTGTTGTTGATGATGCGGGCTTGTCATCCATCTTCCAAGACATAGGTTCACCATCATAGAAGGATGATCGAGTCTCCGGAATCCTCGAATCTGCAGCCAAACTCATTCTTTTGAATCTATATTCATACTCACAGTTTTGGTTTTGTAGGTCATAGATTTGGGCTTGGAGGTGGTCGATCTTCTCATATATCTTGAAGATGGCCTCCTCGGTGTTCTTGGCATCCGGCTTGTAGTTGTTAGTGAACTCCGCGAGCATCATGTGGCTAGCGTTGATTCCACGCTCCACCATCCCCTAGCACTTGAAAATTTGTTGCTCCATTGCTTCGAGCCTCGTCTCCACGCTTCCGGTTTCCTTTGGTCCCTCAACATCACGGATGTGCAACAACCCATCACGCATCTCAATGGTTTGAGGGTGTCGCAGCACCTCCGCAAGGTAAGGGTTAATGACCTTCTCGAAGAACTTGTCCTTGGAAGCACTTGGGGACGTCATGATAATCTAGATCTGTCACAAAAACAGCTCGAAACAAAGACGGGAGATTTTTGCGTGATACGGGAGTCAAAACCCCCGGGAGATTATATAATGAATTTTTACTGACCAAAATACGTATCGTGCAAGAAAACAGAGTCTGGAGGGCACACGAGGTGCTCACGAGGTAGGGGGCGCGCCCAGGGGGTAGGGCGCGCCCACCACCCTCGTGGGGCCCTTGTGTCCTTCTCGGACTGCTACTTATTTTTCAATTTTTCTAAATATTCCAAAATGGAGAAATATTGCCTTAAAAATTGTTTTGGAGTCGGTTTACTTACCGTACCACATACCTATTCCTTTTCGGAGTCTGAAACGGTCCGGAAAGTGTCCCTTATGTATTCCTCCGGGGTTACAGTTTCAATAATATTGTTTTCAACATTTATGGGATTACCTGAGATATAATGTTTGATTCTTTAACCGTTTACCACCTTCGGATTTGTGCCTTCGAAGTTGTTGATCTTTATGGCACCGGAACGATAGACCTCTTCGATAACATAGGGGCCTTCCCATTTAGAGAGAAGTTTTCCTGCAAAAAATCTTAAACGAGAGTTGTATAGAAATACATAATCACCTACATTAAATTCACTCTTTTGTATCCTTTTGTCATGCCATCTTTTGACTTTTTCTTTAAACAACTTGGCATTTTCATAAGCTTGGGTTCTCCATTCATCAAGTGAGCTAATATCAAATAACCTCTTCTCACCGGCAAGTTTAAAATCATAGTTAAGCTCTTTAATAGCCCAATATGCCTTATGTTCTAGTTCGAGAGGTAAGTGACAGGTTTTTCCATAAACCATTTTATACGGAGACATACCCATAGGATTTTTGTATGCAGTTCTATAAGCCCATAATGCATCATCAAGTTTCTTGGACCAATTCTTTATAGACCTATTAACAGTCTTTTGCAAAATTAATTTAAGATCTCTATTGCTCAACTCTACTTGACCACTAGACTGTGGGTGATAAGGAGATGCAATTCTATGATTAACATCATATCTAGCAAGCATTTTACGGAAAGCACCATGAATAAAGTGTGAACCACCATCAGTCATTAAATATCTAGGGACTCCAAACCTCGGAAAAATAACTTCTTTAAGCATTTTAATGGAAGTGTTATGATCAGCACCACTAGTTGGAATAGATTATACCCACTTAGAAACATAATCAACATCAACTAGAATATGTGTGTATCCATTAGAGGCATGAAAAGGTCCCATATAATCAAAGCCCCAAACATCAAATGGTTCAATAACAAGTGAATAATTCATAGGAATTTCTTGACGTCAACTAATATTACCAATTCTTTGACATTCATCACAAGACAAGACAAACTTACGGGCATCCTTGAAGAGAGTAGGCCAATAGAAATCAGATTGCAATACCTTATGTGCAGTTCTATCTCCAGCGTGGTGTCCTCCATAAGACTCGGAATGACACTTGCGTAGGATATGTTCCTGTTCATGCTCAGGTACACAACGTCTAATAACACCATCTACTCCTACTTTATAAAGATGTGGGTCATCCCAAAAGTAATGTCTCAAATCATAGAAGAACTTTTTCTTTTGCTGATATGTGAAGCTAGGTGGTATAAACTTAGCAACAATATAATTGGCATAATCAGCATACCATGGAGTACTACGAGAAGTACTTATAACATTTAATTGTTCATCAGGAAAGCTATCATTAATAGGTAGTGGGTCATCAAGAATATTTTCTAACCAAGACAAGTTGTCTGCAACGGGGTTCTCACCTCCCTTTCTATCATAAATATGCAAATCAAATTCTTGTAGCAAGAGAACCCATCTAATAAGTCTAGGTTTAGCATCTTTCTTTTCCATAAGATATTTAATAGCAGCATGATCAGTTTGGATAGTTACTTTAGAATCAACAATATAAGATCTGAACTTATCACAAGCAAATACAACTGCTAAAAGCTCTTTTTCAGCAGTGGCATAATTTCTTTGAGCATTGTCTAGAGCCTTACTAGCATAATGAATAACATTTAATTTCTTATCAACTCTTTGCCCTAGAACAGCACCTACAGCATAATCACTAGCATCACACATAATTCAAAGGGTAAGTTCCAATCAGGTGGCTGAACAACAGGTGCAGAGACTAATGCTTTCTTAAGTATTTCAAATGCTTCTACATAATCATCATCAAAGACAAATGGTATATCTTTTTGCAATAAAGTAGTCAGAGGCCGAGAAATTTTTGAGAAGTCCTTAGTGAACCTCCTGTAAAATCCAGCGTGACCAAGGAAACTTCTTATACCTTTGATGTCCTTGGGACATGGCATCTTTTCAATAGCACCAACCTTGGCTTTATCAACTTCAATACCTCTTTTAGAAACTTTATGCCCCAAGATAATACCTTCATTAATCATAAAGTGGCACTTTTCCCAATTCAAGACAAGATTAGTTTCTTCACATCTCTGCAAAACTCGATCAAGATTGCTCAAGCAATCATCAAAAGAGGAACCATAGACGGAAAAGTCGTCCATGAAAACCTCACAAATCTTTTCACAAAAGTCAGAGAATATAGCAATCATGCATCTTTGAAAGGTAGCAGGTGCATTACATAAACCAAAAGGCATATGTCTATAAGCAAAAGTACCAAAAGGGCATGTAAAAGTAGTCTTTGATTGATCTCTAGCCGACACAGGTATTTGAGAGAAACCAGAATAACCATCTAGAAAACAATAGTGTGTATGTTTGCATAGTCTTTCTAGCATTTGATCAATAAAAGGTAAGGGGTAATGATCTTTCTTAGTAGCTTTATTTAATTTGCGGGAATCAATTACCATCCTATAACCTGTGATAATTCTTTGTGGAATCAATTCATCTTTATCATTAGGAACAATGGTAATACCTCCCTTCTTAGGGACACAATGGACATGACTTACCCACTCACTATCAGCAACGGGATAGATTATACCTGCCTCCAGAAGCTTTAGTATTTCTTTTCTTACCACTTCTTTCATTTTAGGATTCAGACGTCATTGAGGATCATGAACTGGTTTGGCATCTGCTTCCAAATTTATTTTATGTTGACATAGAATGGGACTAATGCCCTTAAGATCATCAAGAGTATATCCAATAGCAGCGCGGTGCTTCTTCAGAGTTTTCAATAATCTTTCTTCTTCATGCTCTGAAAGGTTAGCACTAATAATAATAGGATATATCTTCTTTTCATCAAGATAAGCATATTTAAGATTATCAGGCAAAGGTTTGAGCTCAAACACGGGATCACCCTTAGGTGGAGGAGGATCCCCTAAAATTTCAACAGGCAAGTTGTGATGCAGAATAGGTTCCTGTTTAAAGAATACTTCATCTATTTCCCTTCTTTCATTCATGAACATATCATTTTCATGGTCTAGCAAATAATGTTCTAAAGGATCACTAGGAGGTACGGCAATAGAAGCAAGACCAATAATTTCAGCCTTACTAGGTAATTCTTCCTCATGATGTTGTTTACTAAATTTAGAGAAATTAAACTCATGAACCATATCATCCAAGCCAATAGTAACAACATTCTTTTTGCAATCTATGGTAGCATTGACAGTATTTAAGAAGGGTCTACCAAATATAATGGGACAAAAGCTATCTTGTGGAGAAGTAAGAACAAGAAAATCAACAGGATATTTAGTTTTCCCAAACAAGACTTCAACATCTCTAACAATTCCAATTGGTGAAATAGTATCTCTATTGGCAAGTTTAACAGTAACATCAATATCTTCTAACTCAACAGGTGCAATTTCATTCTTAATTTCTTCGTATAAAGTATGCGGTATAACACTAGCACTTGCACCCATATCACATAAGCCATGATAACAATGATCTCCTATTTTAACAGAAATAACAGGCACGCCTACCACAGGTCTATGTTTATCTTTATCACAAGGTTTAGAAATTCTAGTAGTTTCACCTTCGAACTGAATAACATGCCCATCAATATTATCAGACAAGAGATCTTTAACAATAGCAATATTAGGTTCTACTTTAACTTGCTCAGGAGGTGTATAAGTTCTAATATTGCTTTTACGAACAACAATTGAAGCTTTAGCATGATCCTTTATTCTAACAGGGAAAGGTGGTTTCTCAATATAAGAAGTAGGAACAATAGGGTCATTATAAGTGACAGTCTTTTCTTCAACTTTAATAGGTGCAACTACTTTTACTTCTATGGGAGGATGATATTTAAACCACTTCTCCTTAGGGAGATCAACATAAGTAGCAAAAGATTCACAGAAAGAAGCTATTATCTGAGAGTCAAGTCCATATTTAGTGCTAAACTTACGGAAAATATCGATATCCATAAAAGATTTAACACAATCAAACTTAGGTGTCATACCTGACTCCTTACCTTCGTCGAGGTCCCAATCTTTAGAGTTGCGTTTAATTCTACCCAATAAATTCCATCTGAATTCAATAGTCTTCATCATAAAAGAGCCAACACAAGAAGTATCGAGCATGGTGCGATTGTTATCACAAAGCCGAGCATATAGATTTTGAATAATCATTTCTCTTGAGAGCTCATGATTGAGGCATGAATATAACATTGATTTAAGCCTCCCCCAAGCTTGAGCGATGCTTTCTCCTTCGCGAGGCGAGAAATTATATATATAATTGCGATCACGATGAACAAGATGCATATGGTAATACTTTTGATGAAATTCCAACTTCAATCTTTTATAGTCCCAGAATCTCATATCATCACATAGCCTATACCATATCAATGCGTCTCCCTTCAAAGATAAAGGGAAGACCTTCTTCTTAGCAACATCATCGGGTATACCTGCAAGCTTAAATAATCCACAAACTTCATCCACATATATTAAGTGCTCATCAGGATGCTTTGTTCTATCTCCTATAAAAGGGTGAAAGCACAAGTGCTCCCTAGGTGGTTTTGGTAATTGATGAAAACATATCTCTTGTTGGACTAACATTTCTATCTAGCATGTCTCAGATAAGTTCAACAATGGAGTGGCATGGACTAAAGGTTGTGGGAACTCCTTCAAGATGCTAAGGACAAAGGATTGGCTAAAGCTTCAAGCTCAAGACTCTTCATTTTACATTTTAGTGATCCAAGGTCACATTGAGTCTTTAGGAAAAGCCAATACTATCAAGGAGGGATGAGGTGTTGCTTAATGAGCCTCTTGCTTCATGTGCTTAGTGATATGCTCCAAAACTCTCAACTACTTTCCCACTTCCACAAATGACCTAAACCCAAAGCCAAACTCGGTCCTACCGATTCTTTCTATCCGGCGCCACCGAGTTTCACTTGTCATAAGCCACTGCTAAACCCTAGCAATTCGGTTCTACCGATAGGGATCTCGGTCTCACCGAGATGGGATTGCAAACTCTCTGTTTCCCTTTCGTAACTTTTCGGTCTCACCGAAAGAGCGGATCGGTCCCACCGAGATTGCAATGTAAATTCAATGTTTCCTTTTTGTAACTTTTCAGTCTCACCGAAAGAGCAAATCGGTCCCACCGAGTTTGCCTGACCAACTCTCTGGATAGCTAATTACCAAAATCGGTCTCACCGAGTTTGCGTAATCGGTCTCACCGAGATTACGTTATGCCCAAACCCTAACCATATCGGTCCTACCGAGTTGCATGTCAGTCCCACCGAAAATCTCTAATGGTCACTAGGTTTACCTTTTCGGTCCAACCGAGTTTGTTGATTCGGTCCCACCAAGATTGGAAAACTGTGTGTAACGGTTGGATTTTGTGTGGAGGCTATATATACCCCTCCACCTCCTCTTCATTCATGGAGAGAGCCATCAGAACACATACACAATTCCAACTCATATGTTCTGAGAGAGAACCACCTACTCATGTGTTGAGACCAAGATATTCCATTCCTGCCATATGAATCTTGATCTCTAGCCTTCCCCAAGTTGCTTTCCACTCAAATCTTCTTTCGATGAAATCCAAATCCGATGAGAGAGAGTTGAGTGTTGGGGAGACTATCATTTGAAGCACAAGAGCAAGGAGTTCATTACCTACACACCATTTGTTACTTCTTGGAGAGTGGTGTCTCCTAGATTGGCTAGGTGTTACTTGGGAGCCTCCGACAAGATTGTGGAGTTGAACCAAGGAGTTTTTAAGGGCAAGGAGATCGCCTACTTCATGAAGATCTACCGCTAGTGAGGCAAGTCCTTCGTGGGCGATGGCCATGGTGGGATAGACAAGGTTGCTTCTTCGTGGACCCTTCGTGGGTGGTTGCTTCTTCGTGGACCCTTCGTGGGTGGAGCCCTCCGTGGACTCGCGCAACCATTACCCTTGTGGGTGGAGCCCTCCGTGGACTCGCGCAACCGTTACCCTTCGTGGGTTGAAGTCTCCATCAACGTGGATGTAGGATAGCACCACCTATCCGAACCACGGGAAAAACATCCGTGTCTCCAATTGCGTTTGAATTCTCCAAACCCTTCCCCTTACATTCTTGCAAGTTGCATGCTTTACATTCCGATGCTCATATACTCTTTGCATGCTTGCTTGATATGTATTGTGTATGTTGAAATTGTGCCTAAAACTCCACTCAAACCAAAAAGGCCTAAAAATTGCAACTTTAGCTCTAAGTGTCTAATCACCCCCCTCTAGACACATCTACTTCTAGATCCTACAAGTGGTATCAGAGCTTTGGTCTCCATTGCCTTGGTTTAATCACCATTGGAGGAATATGGATGTGTCTACCTTAGGGAGTCTTAGACATAGAGTGCCTATTCTTGATGGAGAGTATTTTCATGAGTGGAAAAGTGAGATGCTTGTAATTTTCAATCAATATCATTTGAACAAGTATATTGCCAGCCCTTGTGCACCTCATATTGATCCTTTGCATCCTACCCTAGATGAAGATATTGACATGATTCGCAATCTTATAACTATTGAGCTCATCATTAGAGGATTGCCCAAAAATTTGATTGCTAGTTTGCCTACTCCTAATTGTGCCTATACTATATGGAAATTTCTTGAGGAACGATTTCCCGATCATTCCTTGAAAACTTTGGATGAAATTCTCCATAAATCTATTGCCTTGAGTAAGATGAACTCTAGTGATCCTAGTTTTGGTAATTGTCTATTTGAACTTACCAATCTTAAGCATGCTAAAGGAGATGTTGGAATCATTAGTGATATCATATTCGAAGCTATAAGAATTCATAAAGGTGACCACTTTGATGATCATTTATCTAATGAATTACCCTCTCTAGGAAATGATGAGTCACAAGATCATGGTGAACATGGATACTATGGTGATGATGATAGTGACTTCGATCTTGATGATGCAATGAGACATTTTGGTCTTATGGCAAATCTTCGGGGATATGAATCAGGAGGAAAGGAATGGGTTCTTGATAGTGGATGTACTGATCATATGACCGGAGATGAAGAGATGTTTCGTGAGCTTTGCTGAAAATGACGGCCCTCGAAAATATGTCACCTTTGGTGATAATTCAAAGGGTAAAGTGGTTGGCCTTGGTAAGGTGGCCATCTCACATGATAGTTCCATTCAAAATGTCATGCTCGTTGAATCTCTCGGCTACAACTTACTTTCAGTATCTAGACTTGCTGATTTCGGTTTGAATGTCCTATTTACTGAGGTAGATTGCCAAGTATTTCGTCGAGACAATCATAAAATGGTCTTTACCGGTATGCGTAGAGGTGATCTTTACATTGTCGATTTCTCTATAAAGGCACAACCTAAAACTTGCTTTATTGCTAAATCCTCAAAAGGTTGGTTGTGGCATAGACGACTAGGTCACGTTGGCATGAGAAACCTTGACAAGCTTATTAAAGGAAATCATATCCTTGGAGTTAACGATGTCATATTTGATAAGGATAAACTTTGCAGTGCTTGTCAAGCAGGTAAACAGGTTGGAGGAAGACATCCCGTGAAGAACATCATGACCACAAGGAGGCCACTCGAGCTACTTCATATGGATCTTTTTGGTCCCAACGCCTACAAGAGTCTCGGTGGAAATTCTTTTGGTCTAGTTATAGTTGATGATTTTTCAAGATTTACGTGGGTGTTCTTTCTTAATGACAAGTCGCAGGTCCAGAAGATCTTTAGAAACTTCGCTAGGAAGGCCCAAAATCAGTTTGACGTGAAGATCAAGAAGGTTCAGAGTGACAACGGAACGGAGTTCAAGAACCCAAGTGTGGACACCTTTCTTGACGAAGAAGGGATTTCACACGAGTTCTCGGCTACGTACACACCTCAACAAAATGGAGTTGTTGAGAGGAAGAACCGGACGCTCATCGAAATGGCAAGAACGATGCTTGATGAATACAAGACGCCGAAGCACTTTTGGGCAGAAGCGGTTGAGACAGCTTGTCACGCAACAAATCGCTTATATCTTCACAAGCTACTCAGCAAGACGGCATACGAGCTTCTCACCGGTAACAAACCCCAAGTTGGATACTTTCGAGTATTCGGCTCAAAGTGCTACATTCTTGATAAGCATCGTCGTTCAAAGTTTGCTCCTAAATCTCATGAAGGTTTCCTACTTGGTTATGGCTCAAACTCTCACACTTACCGTGTCTACAACAATTTCACCCGAAAGGTTGAAGAGACGGTAGATGTGAAGTTTGATGAATCTAATGGCTCGCAAGTAGAGCAATTTCCAATTGATGTAGGAGACAAAGACCCTTCAGAAGCAATCCAAGACTTGTCCATTGGCAAAATTCGTCCAACGGAAGTGAAGGAGAGTACTTCATCCGTCCAAGTGGAAGCTTCTACTTCACGACAAAGTGAACCAAGAATTGACACGGAAGCATCCACAAGTGGGACACACCAAGATGAAGAAAACAAGGAAATACATCAAGACGAACATCAACAACCTCGTTCTCCACCACGACAAGAGAACGACAACGTCAACAATGAAGAAGACCAAGAAGAAGAACAAGATGAAGAAGATGTTCGACAAAGACCCAAGCAAAAGCTCTCACGAGTTCGAGCAAGAATTGCCAAAGATCATCCCGTTGAGCAAATCTTAAATGATATACAAACCGGGAGAATCACTCGCTCAAAGACTCGTTTAGCTAACTTTTTTGAAAACTATTCATACATCTCTAGCATTGAACCTATGAAGGTTGAAGAAGCATTGGAAGATCCGGATTGGATAAACGCTATGCATGAAGAGCTACACAATTTTGAGATAAACCAAGTTTGGACATTGGTTGAGAAGCCCGACAACAACCACAACATCATTGGTACCAAATGGGTGTTTCGCAACAAGCAAGATGAAGATGGACAAGTGGTTCGCAACAAAGCACGTCTCGTCGCCCAAGGATACACACAAGTCGAAGGTATGGACTATGGTGAGACATATGCTCCCGTTGCTAGACTTGAGTCCATTCGCATCTTACTTGCCTATGCTAATCACCATAATATCACCTTGTACCAAATGGACATCTAAAGTGCTTTTCTAAATGGTGAAATAGAGGAGGAAGTTTATGTCAAACAACCTCCCGGTTTTATCAATCCTAAGAAACCAAATCATGTTTACAAACTTCACAAAGCTCTTTATGGTATTAAACAAGCTCCTAGAGCATGGTATAAATGCTTGACCAAGTTCCTTATTACAAGTGGTTTTGAAATTGGTAAAATTGATTCTACTCTTTTTACTAAAAGGGTTAATGGAGAACTATTTGTATGCCAAATTTATGTCGATGATATCATATTTGGTTCAACTAACCCTCTCTTTAGTGAAAAGTTTGGAAAGCTAATGTCAGAGAAGTTTGAGATGTCTATGATGAGTGAACTCAAATTCTTTCTCGGTTTGCAAATCAAGCAAACTAAGGAAGGTACATTTGTCTCTCAAACGAAGTACACCAAGGACTTATTCAAGAAGTTCAATATGCAAGAATGCAAAGGTATGTCTACACCCATGCCTACTAGTGGACATAATGATTTAACCAAAGATGGTGAACCGGTTGATCAAAAGGTTTATCGCTCTATGATTGGTTCATTGTTATACCTATGTGCTTCACGTCCCGATATTATGCTAAGTGTGTGCATGTGTGCACGATATCAAGCTGCTCCTAAAGAATGTCATCTTAAGGCTGTGAAAAGGATAGTGAGATATTTAATCCATACACCAAATTTTGGCATTTGGTATCCTAAGAGGTCTTCTTTTGATCTTGTTGGCTATTCTGACTCGGATTATGCCGGAGATAAGGTTGATAGAAAGTCCACTTCGGGTACTTGTCAATTTCTTGGTAGATCTCTTGTGTCTTGGTCTTCCAAGAAACAAAACTCAGTATCCTTATCCACCGCCGAAGCGGAATACATTGCCGCTGGTTCATGTTGTGCTCAATTACTTTGGATGACCCAAACTCTTAAAGATTATGGGATCTATGTGAAACATGTTCCACTACTTTGTGACAATGAAAGTGCTATCAAAATTGGTCATAATCCTGTACAACATTCTCGAACTAAGCATATTGAAGTTCGTCATCATTTCATTCGAGATCATGTTGCTAAGGGTGACATTGATCTTAAGCATGTTCGCACCGATAAGCAATTAGCGGATATATTTACTAAACCTCTTGATGAGAAAGTGTTTTGCAGGTTGAGAGGAGAATTGAACATCATTGATGCTTCGAACTTGGAGTAGAAACTCCATTGGATACATGCAAGACATGAGCTTATGACTAATCCATGATATATCTCTTATGATAACTATCTTATGTCTTGGATATATTTGCACCTTGCATGTTGTCTAACCCATGTAGGTGCTTGGTTGAATCTAATTCCATGAGATTGCGACTCACTCACATCTTGAGCAATCTCTACATCACCAAGACTCTACACAATGGTGGTTGAAGACAAGGAAGCACAAAACCATTCAAACATATCCTTTGACAAATTCTATGTTGAGCTTCATGATTGTCATTTTTGGATACACAAGTGCTCTTCCTTGCAAGAACTAACCCATGTAGGTAGATGAACTCAAACTCCAAGTGGTGCTCCCAACTCTTGATGACCTACATCAACCTTGAACACCCACACAAGTTCAACTACATGAGCAAGAACCACACCACCACCCAAGGTATGTTATTCCATCTTAGAGAAGCTTTACTCCAAGACATGAGTCAAAGCAACTCAACAAGATGTGAATACATCAAGATGCTTAAACAAAAAATGGTAACCCCATTTTGAGCTTAAACAATGAGTATGACCTATGATCAAGTGTTCTCACTTGACTCCTAAGTCAATATACTCTAACATAGGTGACTATGTCACCGCCCAACTCTAGATGAAGTTCTCTTGTGTTCTTTTTGTATCTCATGCATGTTCAGTTTCTTTCTCTTTTTCAAAAACAAAAAAAACTCCATCTAGATTTTTCAGTCTCTTCTTTTTTCTTTTTGTTTTTGTTCTGCATTTTCTGCATTTAATTCCTTGCAAATCCTTCAGGTAATTCATTGCAAATCTTTGTGAGATCCTACATGTCTAGTGAGCTGAGGTGACAAGTGTTTTTCTCTGTGTAAACTCGGTTTCACCGACTTGCAATTTTCAGTCCAACCGAATCTTTTCGGTACCACTGAAATATGCCACTCGGTGCCACCGACTTTGCAATCAGAAAAACAGTTTGCCACTTGTTCTACATTTCTTCTGATCCAGCTCCACTCAATGAATCTTGTCCTCTACAAGCATCACAATTTTATCCTTTGCTTTGTGCTGAGTCTCAAGGACCAAAACTATACGACGGATTTCAGAAAGCCCTTCTTGGAAATTGATGTCAAAGGGGGAGAAAGAGATCACATCAAAGCTCAAGGGGGAGAGAAAGTCTCAAGGATCCCAGATGTTGTTAAGGGAAGCTCAAGGGGGAGAGAAAGTCTCAAGGATCCCAGATGTTGTTAAGGGAAGCTCAAGGGGGAGAGAAAGTCTCAAGGATCCCAGATGTTGTTAAGGGGGAGAGAGAGATTTCCCAGATGTTGTTAAGGGGGAGAGAGAGATTTCCCAGATGTTATTAAGGGGGAGAGAGAGATTTCCTAGATGTTATTAAGGGGGAGAGAGAGATTTCCAGGGAGGGAAATACTCAAGGATCCTAGATGCTTGATGTTCAAGAGGAGAGATGCCACATGTCTTTTTGGGGGAAAGACATGTTCATATAAGCTTATTTGCATTAAGTTCTATCCAGTTGTATCTTTCAGCTCTGATTTTCTGTTTCCTATCTTCTCCCAATATCCCATGTAAGATTCAGGGGGAGCAAGACACCTAAGGGAAAGAAATCATTCAAATTCATTGCATATCTTTATTCTTGGGGACATGTTGAATCCAATGTTGTACCTTGTACTCACTCTCTACATGTCATCCCAGTCTTGGTATTCTTGTGGTTTCTTTTGTTTGCTCTGGCTAGTGGATGTACATGTGTTATCTAACTTTGTTTGTGCAGGTTCATTCCATCCTAAGCCAACTCAAGACCACAAGGTAAGTATATGCATCAAAATCATGAGTATGAGGAGTTCTTGCTTATGTACATACTGTTTGCAAGAAGGACTCATGAGCATGAAGGTATTTTCCTTGATAATCTTTTGCTCTGATGCATATGGCCAAGATACATGTAACACATTGCCTACTCTGTCATGGTTATGGTCTCACATGCCTCTATATTTCATATTTACATGAGTGCATACATGTAGGGGGAGCCTATGCTTGTTACATGTCCTTCCAAAGCTTTACTTGTTGTTCTTTATATCTTTATCTAAAGCTTTGATGTATGTTGCCATCAATTACCAAAAAGGGGGAGATTGAAAGCACAAGTGCTCCCTAGGTGGTTTTGATAATTGATGACAACATATCTCTTGTTGGACTAACATTTCTATCTAGCATGTCTCAGATAAGTTCAACAATGGAGTGGCATGGACTAAAGGTTGTGGGAACTCCTTCAAGATGCTAAGGACAAAGGATTGGCTAAAGCTTCAAGCTCAAGACTCTTCATTTTACATTTTAGTGATCCAAGATCACATTGAGTCTTTAGGAAAAGCCAATACTATCAAGGAGGGATGAGGTGTTGCTTAATGAGCCTCTTGCTTCATGTGCTTAGTGATATGCTCCAAAACTCTCAACTACTTTCCCACTTCCACAAATGACCTAAACCCAAAGCCAAACTCGGTCCTACCGATTCTTTCTATCCGGCGCCACCGAGTTTCACTTGTCATAAGCCACTGCCAAACCCTAGCAATTCGGTTCTACCGATAGGGATCTCGGTCTCACCGAGATGGGATTGCAAACTCTCTGTTTCCCTTTCATAACTTTTCGGTCTCACCGAAAGAGCGGATCGGTCCCACCGAGATTGCAATGTAAATACAGTGTTTCCTTTTTGTAACTTTTCGGTCTCATCGAAAGAGCAAATCGGTCCCACCGAGTTTGCCTGACCAACTCTCTGGTTAGCTAATTACCAAAATCGGTCTCACCGAGTTTGTGTAGTCGGTCTCACCGAGATTACGTTATGCCCAAACCCTAACCATATCGGTCCTACCGAGTTGCATGTCAGTCCCACCGAAAATCTCTAACGGTCACTAGGTTTACCTTTTCGGTCCGACCGAGTTTGTTGATTCGGTCCCACCGAGATTGGAAAACTGTGTGTAACGGTTGGATTTTGTGTGGAGGCTATATATACCCCTCCACCTCCTCTTCATTCGCGGAGAGAGCCATCAGAACACATACACAATTCCAACTCATATGTTCTGAGAGAGAACCACCTACTCATGTGTTGAGACCAAGATATTCCATTCCTACCATATGAATCTTGATCTCTAGCCTTCCCCAAGTTGCTTTCCACTCAAATCTTCTTTCCACGAAATCCAAATCCTATGAGAGAGAGTTGAGTGTTGGGGAGACTATCATTTGAAGCACAAGAGCAAGGAGTTCATTACCTACACACCATTTGTTACTTCTTGGAGAGTGGTGTCTCCTAGATTGGCTAGGTGTTACTTGGGAGCCTCCGACAAGATTGTGGAGTTGAACCAAGGAGTTTGTAAGGGCAAGGAGATCGCCTACTTCGTGAAGATCTACCACTAGTGAGGCAAGTCCTTCGTGGGCGATGGCCATGGTGGGATAGACAAGGTTGCTTCTTCGTGGACCCTTCGTGGGTGGTTGCTTCTTCGTGGACCATTCGTGGGTGGAGCCCTCCGTGGACTCGCGCAACCATTACCCTTCGTGGGTGGAGCCCTCCATGAACTCGCGCAACCGTTACCCTTCGTGGGTTGAAGTCTCCATCAACGTGGATGTAGGATAGCACCACCTATCCGAACCACGGGAAAAACATCCGTGTCTCCAATTGCGTTTGAATTCTCCAAACCCTTCCCCTTACATTCTTGCAAGTTGCATGCTTTACATTCCGCTGCTCATATACTCTTTGCATGCTTGCTTGATATGTATTGTGTATGTTGAAATTGTGCCTAAAACTCCACTCAAACCAAAAAGGCCTAAAAATTGCAACTTTCGCTCTAAGTGTCTAATCACCCCCCTCTAGACACATCTACTTCTAGATCCTACAAAGGGTAAGCTAGCAGTTTGTCCATCATACCCGAAGGAAATTCAGAAGGAGTTTCATTTTCAATAGGTTCAGTAGGTTGAGGAGCAACTCTTTGCTCTACTGGACGGGGTGAAGATACCCCGAACAAGCCCCTCAGAGAATTACTTTCCATAGTAACAAGTGATAGTAAATTTCAGCACACTATATAAATTTTTCCTTACCAAATTCCACCTACCAAAGGCGCTACACTCCCCGGCAATGGCGCCAGAAAAGAGTCTTGATGACCCACAAGTATAGGGGATCTATCTTAGTCCTTTCGATAAGTAAGAGTGTTGAACCCAACGAGGAGCAGAAGGAAATGATAAGCGGTTTCCAGCAAGGTATTCTCTACAAGTACTGAAATAAGTGGTAACAGATAGTTTTGTGATAAGATAGGTTGTAACGAGCAACAAGTAACAAAAGTAAATAAAGTGCAGCAAGGTGGACCAATCCTTTTGTAGCAAAGGACAAGTCGGAACAAACTCTTATAATAGGAAAAGCGCTCCTGAGGACACATGGGAATATCGTCAAGCCAGTTTTCATCACGTTCATATGATTCGTGTTCGATACTTTGATAATTTGATATGTGGGTGGACCGGTGCTTGGGTGCTGTTCTTACTTGAACAAGCATACCACTTATGATTAACCTCTATTTCAAGCATCCACAACTACAACAAAAGTATTAAGATAAACCTAACCATAGCATGAAACATATGGATCCAAATCAGCCCCTTACGAAGCAACGCATAAACTAGGGTTTAAGCTTCTGTCACTCTAGCAACCCATCATCTACTTATTAGTTCCCAATGCCTTCCTCTAGGCCCAAATAATGGTGAAGTGTTATGTAGTCGACATTCACATAACACCACTAGAGGCTAGACAACATACATCTTATCAAAATATCAAACGAATACCAAATTCACATGACTACTAATAGCAAGACTTCTCCCTTGTCCTCAGGAACGAACGTAATTACTCACAAAGCATATTCATGTTCATAATCAGAGGGGTAATAATATGCATATAGGATCTGAACATATGATCTTCCACCAATTAAACCAACTAGCATCAACTACAAGGAGTAATCAACACTACTAGCAACCTACTAGCACCAATCCCGGACTTTGAGACAAGAATTGGATACAAGAGATGAACTAGGGTTTGGAGATGAGATGGTGCTAGTGAAGATGTTTATGGAGATTGCCCTCTCCCAACGAGAGGAGCGTTGGTGATGACGATGGTGATGATTTCCCCCTCCCGGAGGGAAGTATCCCCGGCAGAACAGCTCTGCCGGAGCTCTAGATTGGATCCGCCAAGGTTCCGCCTCGTGGCGGCGGAGTCTCGTCCCGAAAAGTTCCTTCCTATTTTTTGCTCATCGAAATACTTCATATAGGAGAAGATGGGTGTCGAAGAGCCACCAGGTGGCCCACGAGGTAGGGGGGCGTGCCCTAGGGGGGGGCACCCTCCACCCTTGTGAGCAAGGTGTGCGCCCCCTGGCCTTCATCTTTGGCGAGGATTTTTCTTTATTTATTTTAAGATGTTCCGTGGAGTTTCAGGACTTTTGGAGTTGCGCAGAATAGGTCTTTAATATTTGCTCCTTTTCCAGCCTAGAATTCCAGCTGCCAGCATTCTCCCTCCTTATGTAAACCTTGTAAAATAAGAGAGAATATCCATAAGTATTGTGACATAAAGTGAAATAACAGCCCATAATGCAATAAATATCGATATAAAATCATGATGCAAAATGGACGTATCAGCTCCCCCAAGCTTAGACCTCTCTTGTCCTCAAGCGGAAAGCCGATAACAATAAATATGTCCTCATGTATAGAAGTAGAGGCGTCGATAAAAATAAAATACGGACATGAAGGCATCATGATTATTCTCATAACATCAACATATATAAATTTTGTCATATGATTACTTATATTCAAGTGATGCTCTATTGACAATGCAAATGTATAAATCATAAACCTTATTGGGCTTCGGCAAACTATAATCTCAGTCATCGAAGCAATTGCAATTTATCATAACATCGGAAAGAGTCTATGTCAAAGCTAAAAAGCAAGTCCACATACTCAACTATCATTTAGTCCTCATAATTGCTAACACTCACGCGATACTTGTGGTTACGGAGTTTTAATCGGACACAGAGAAAGATAGGGGCTTATAGTTTTGCCCCACAACCTTTTACCTCAAGGGTAATGTCAACAATAATGGTTCATGCTCCCCTACATCCAATTAGATATATATATATATATATATATATATATATATATATATATATATATATATATATATCATGTTCTTTCCGACATGCTGAGCTTCCCAAAGGATAAAATGAAAAAGAAAAGGTGAAGTTCACCATGACTCTTGTATTAGGTAGAAGATAATAATAAAGGATAGGACCTTCGCAGAGGGAAGCAGAGGTTGCCATGTGCTTTTATGGTTGGATATATAAAATCTCAATGCGAAAGAACGTCACTTTATATTGCCCCTTGTGATATGAACCTTTATTATGCAGTCCGTCGCTTTTATTACTTCCACGTCACAAGATCGTATAAAGCTTATTTCTCCCACACCAATCAATCATACATATTTAGAGCAATTTTTATTGCTTGCACCGATGACAACTTACTTGAAGGATCTTACTCAATCCATAGGTAGATATGGTGGACTGTCATGGCAAAACTGGTTTAAGGGTATTTGGAAGCACAAGTAGTATTTCTACTTGGTGCTGAGAATTTGGCTAGCATGAGGGGGAAAGGCAAGCTCAACAAGTTAGAGGATCCATGACAACATACTTTATCTCCTATATAAGAAATACATAACTCATTACGTTGTCTTCCTTGTCCAACATCAACTCTTTAGCATGTCATATTTTAATGAGTGCTCCCAATCATAAAAGATGTCAATGATAATATATCTATATGTGAAAACCTCTGTTTCCTTATTACTTCCTATTAATTGAAACAATGACCAAAGCTATGTCTGCCAACTCCCAACAACTTTTAATCATCATACTCTTTCTATGTGAAGTCATTACTCTCAATAAGATCAGTATGAACTCTTTGGTTCTTTTTATTCCTTTTCTCTTTTCTTTTATTCACCCAAGATCATGGCAAAATAATCGAGCCCTTGACTCAACACTAATCTTTATTATATATAGCTCACAAACTCGATTACATAGAGAGATCATAAAGCAAACTCAAAACTAGATCATGCCAGAAACTTTATTCTACTAGATCAAGATACTACTAATAGGATCGAACTAAGAAAAACGGTAAAGATAGGAGTTGTGATTGTGATACGATACCGGGGCACCTCCCCCAAGCTTGGCAGTACCAAGGGGAGTGCCCATACCCATGTGATTATGTCTCCTTGGTTGGTGAAGAAGGTGGAGGTGTTGTTGATGATGCGGGCTTGTCATCCATCTTCCAAGGCATAGGTTCACCATCATAGAAGGATGATCGAGTCTCCGGAATCATCGAATCTGCAGCCAAACTCATTCTTTTGAATCTATATTCATACTCACAGTTTTGGTTTTGTAGGTCATAGATTTGGGCTTGGAGGTGGTCGATCTTCTCATATAGCTTGAAGATGGCCTCCTCGGTGTTCTTGGCATCCGGCTTGTAGTTGTTAGTGAACTCCGCGAGCATCGTGTGGCTAGCGTTGATTCCACGCTCCACCATCCCTGGCACTTGAAAATTTGTTGCTCCATTGCTTCGAGCCTCGTCTCCACGCTTCCGGTTCCCTTTGGTCCCTCAACATCACTGATGTGCAACAACCCATCACGCATCTCAATGGTTTGAGGGTGTCGCAGCACCTCCGCGAGGTAAGGGTTGATGACCTTCTCGAAGAACTTGTCCTTGGAAGCACGTGGGGACATCATGATAATCTAGATCTGTCACAAAAACAGCTCGAAACAAAGACGGGAGATTTTTGCGTGATACGGGAGTCAAAACCCCCGGGAGATTATATAATGAATTTTTATCGACCAAAATACGTATCGCGCAAGAAAATGGAATCCGGAGGGCACACGAGGTGCTCACGAGGTAGGGGGCGCGCCTAGGGGGTAGGGCGCGCCCACCACCCTCGTGGGGCCCTTGTGTCCTTCCCGGACTGCTACTTATTTTTCTATTTTTCCAAATATTCCAAAATGGAGAAATATTGCCTTGAAAATTGTTTTGGAGGCTAGACAACATACATCTTATCAAAATATCAAATGAATACCAAATTCACATGACTACTAATAGCAAGACTTCTCCCTTGTCCTCAGGAACGAATGTAATTACTCACAAAGCATATTCATGTTCATAATCAGAGGGGTAATAATATGCATATAGGATCTGAACATATGATCTTCCACCAATTAAACCAACTAGCATCAACTACAAGGAGTAATCAACACTACTAGCAACCTACTAGCACCAATCCCGGACTTTGAGACAAGAATTGGATACAAGAGATGAACTAGGGTTTGGAGATGAGATGGTGCTGGTGAAGATGTTGATGGAGATTGCCCTCTCCCGATGAGAGGAGCGTTGGTGATGACGATGGTGATGATTTCCCCCTCCCAGAGGGAAGTATCCCTGGCAGAACAGCTCTGCCAGAGCTCTAGATTGGATCCGCCAAGGTTCCGCCTCGTGGCAGCGGAGTCTCGTCCTGAAAAGTTCCTTTCTATTTTTTTTCTCATCGAAAGACTTCATATAGGAGAAGATGGGCGTCGGAGAGCCACCAGGGGGCCCACGAGGTAGGGGGGCACGCCCTAGGGGGGCGCTCCCCACCCTCGTGAGCATGGTGTGGGCCACTAGTCTTCATCTTTGGTGAGGATTTTTCTTTATTTATTTTAAGATGTTCCGTGGAGTTTCAGGACCTTTGGAGTTGCGCAGAATAGGTCTCTAATATTTGCTCCTTTCCATCCCAGAATTCCAGCTGCCGGCATTCTCCCTCCGTATGTAAACCTTGTAAAATAAGAGAGAATAACCATAAGTATTGTGACATAAAGTGAAATAACAGCCCATAATGCAATAAATATCGATATAAAAGCATGATGCAAAATGGAGGTATCATGGATCTCAACAATTTTGCGTAGGCAGATGAACCATTCGTCCTAGCCAATGATGTGGCACAGGTTTTCTATGTGAAGGACATGTCTACCAAGCCGACAAAAAGAAAAGATAAGGAAGCGAATGCATCGTACGATGAGCCAGAGCGGCACATAGTTCTTTCTGGGAAGAGAAACATCATGGGAGTGGATGACAAGACAGACATGTCAAGAGATTATGAAAAGTTTGATGAAATTGCTCCATTCACAGTGAATATTGACCCGAGCATCCAGTTAAACGATGAAGATTTTCCATGGCTACGGCGCAAAGGGACACATGCGAAAAAAAAGTTTCACACCCAAAGATCTGGGATGTGATCGGCTTCACTATCATCACTTCCTTCTGTGTTTCACACCCAGGAGGGAATCTGTGTAATAGTTAGGGTAGCTAGTTATGTGTTTTGGCATTTGAAACGCGAAGAAATTTATGTGCAAGCAAATTCTTTCATGCATTTACTGATTTTTTTAGCTAAATGACCTGAAATTGAAAAGCATTTCAAATGAACTCAGAAAAGGTTGAAAGTTGGCATGGTATAATAATTTCACCCACGTAGCATGTGCAAAAAAGTAGAGAGGGTTACCGCAAAACTGGATGCACTTCGTGTACAAAATGGACAATCTCTTTCGAAGTATCAGGGTTTCGGACGAAAACTCATCCGTTACAAAGGCATTTCATTTTTTAAATAACCTAAGCATTACCAAATTGAATATAATGATAAAACACACTAATATTAAACATAAGAAAAAGAATCACTGAAAAATCTATTTTCAAAGTTAAGTTATTCACAAACTAGTGATTCACACAAATTTCAAATAATTCAAAATGTAAACTATTCAAATTTGTAAACTACTGGTACTAACAGAAAGTTTGTAATTTTTGTACCTAAAGCAAAAATATTCACAAAGAAACTCTAAATACAGCAAAAAGCAACTCAAAAATAAATAAAGCAAAAAAATAAGAAAAAAAGCCCACCTACTGCGCCACAGCGGCCTGCATACGACTAGAAACCCAACCTGTTGTTGGGCCAGGATGCAGGCCCGCAAAGGCCCAGTATGCCCGCAGGGCAGCACAGAACATTTAGACCCAGTAGGCCCTGCTTTGGAGAGGAGCTCGAGGGAGCTACCGCATTGGGGCTTATAAACCAGTGCGGACGCCCCTCGGCTAGCGAGGTGGAACTAAACATTTCGCACCGCACCTGTGCCAGTGCACCCCCTTTAGTATCGGGTGGTGGCTCAAACCGGTACTAAAGGGGGGTGGGTCTTTAGTACTGGTTGGAGCCACCACCCGGTAATAAAGGGGTGCCATTCCCGCCGCTTGGCCTCGCCAAAATAGACCTTTAGTACCGGTTGGTGGCTAAAGGTTGTTCTATATAAGAAAACACTTCAAAAAATTTGTCACTTTCTCATCTCTCCCTCTGCTTCTTTCTCCTATGCCCCGTCGACGCCGCCCCTCGTCGCTGCCCCCGTCGCCGTCGCCGTCGCCGTCCCCGTCATCCCCGTTGCCGCGCCCCGCCCCGTCCTCCCGTCCCCGCCCGGCCCGTCCGCGTCCCCGTCGTCGCCGACTCATCGCCGTCTCCGTCTCCGTCCCCGTCGCCGTCGCCGCCCCCCGTCGTCGTGCCTCGCCGATGAGCTCCTGCCCCGGCCGCCATGTACCACACACACACACACACAATCTTTCTGTTTTTTAGTTATAGAATTATTAGAAATGTTTCTTAGTTATAGAAATATTAGAAATGTTAGTTATATAGAAATATTAGAAATTTTAGTTATATAGAAATGTTAGTTATATTAGAGATGTTAGTTATATAGAAATGTTAGTTATATAGAAATGTTGTTTAGTTATAGAAATATTAGAAATTAGTTTTAGTTATAGAAATATTAGAAATGTTAGTTTTAGTTATAGAAATATTAGAAATGTTAGTTTTAGTTATAAAATTTAGAATTTGTATATATGAAATCACAATCCATCATTTAAAAAATGTTACTTTACTTTTGCGGCATATAGTATTTGTTGTCCACGATGCCCGGCCCGCATCCTCGCCGTCGACCCGTTCGCGACGACGTCCTGCTTCAGAGGACCCATGTCCGGGACTGGGCTCCGCTGGCCTGGCACTAGGAGGTGCTACCTTCAGGGGCGCGACGCTTGGTGAGGAACCCGACCCTGGGTCCCGTCTTCGACCCTCATCTCCTTTGGTGGCGTTCGCGTGGGCAACTTTCGGTGCGGAGGGAGCCGGCCCTACCGGAGGTGGTACGTCGCCGTGTCAGGGAGGAGGACAAGCACGTCCATCGCTACATGGCTGCTATGGATGTCAGGTTCTCCTATACCTAGCAGGTTCTTTGGGGAGATCACCCGAGCTATGATCCAGTGATGGTTCCTTCACTTTGGTTGTCCACCGCCTAGATTACTCTCTAGTATTCGATCATTATTAGCTAGCTAGCTAGCTAGTGATGTATTTGATATATAATATTCGAGATGATTTATTCGAGATTATATATATTATTCGAGATGATGTATTCGAGATTATATCTATTATTCGAGATGACGTATTCGAGATTATATTCGATGATGCTTATTATGTACTATGATTGATTCAGTTTTTCCTTATTAATTGATTGCATCCATGCATTGTAATTTGAATATATTTCTTTTGGATTAGTTAAATAAAACCTATGGCGGACAATACCAGCAGAGAGGGAGAAGAGGCCCTGTTCAATACCATACGCAATCCTCGCGGGCCAAATGATGATCAGAATGAAGAAGATTATGACGGCTCCGAATATCTAAACAACACCGGGGAGGGTGATATGATATTCGATCGCGACGACCGAATTGATGGAGTCATGAACTATGAACATGACGAAGAAAAAGTTGATCTTGAAACAACAAAGACCGGTGAGGTATATATATTTACATAAGCAGGCATCTGGTGATCATCACATGTTTTAAATGACTTGAAGATATATTAACGAATCGATCTTTCTTCTTTCAGCCATCCGGATCGAGCAAATCTTCAGGCAACAGGAAACGAGGCCCGAACAAAAAGTTGAAGGAGGATGTAAAGTACAATATCGAGGCCATCAAACCTAATGGCGAACCATTAGCGCCTAAGAAGATTGCAGACAAGTTCATTCGTCAGTGTGGAGTTCTTGTGAAGGACCAACTCCCGATCTCCCTTCAAGAATGGAGAGAGCCAGCAAAGCCATGTCCAGGAGTTACTTTTGTCGACGACAGAGAAAAACTTCTGCTTTGGGAAACGCTCATGGAACATTTCACCCTACCAGATCATTTCACAGATGCAGATGTGGAGAAAGTCAAGGACACTGCTCTTAGGAAGATGGCGGTTGCATTCAACAATCACAAGAATCGCGGCCAAGTATGTCAAGGGAGGAAGGAAGACTCCAGTATTCGATGGAACACTAGATAAGCAAAGTGCTCATTGGGACGATTTTGTGAAATTCAAGGATTCGGAATTATCTAAGGAACGGTCGAGAATAAACAAGGCCAATGCCGCAAAAAAGGATAAGTTCCATAAGCTAGGGCTAGGTGGCTATGCGGTGGGAATGCCTAAGTGGGATAAGTCTGAGAAAGAGATGGAGGATGTAGGTGTCACTCCAGAAACATTGAGCTGGCCCCCTAGGTGCAGGACTTGGTTCTATGCGCATGGGGGGGAGTTGGACCCGAAGACAGGCAAAGTTTCGAAGAAGGCATGTCTGGACGGAGCCGAAGATAATCTACTTGTTGCATAGAAGAGGCTCGATCGGGGGTGTTCCAGCCCAACAGAGAGAACGATGAGCTTACGCGTGCCCTGGGAAATCTTGAACACCCGGGAAGAACACGAGGCATGTGCGCTATTCCATGGTATGAGGGGTTTTCGGACTGGAACGCTGACTACAGAACCCGTGCGAGAAAGAAGATTGCGGAGGAGAAGAAGAGGAAGATGGAGGAGGAGCATAGGAAGCTGGACTATGAACGCCTTCAAGGCCTAGAATCAGCGCACGCGGACTTGGTAGTCAAATTCCAGCGGCAGCAGGAGCAGATCGACTCACTTAGCCAGCAAAGGGGTCTCAGCAGCTGCAGCAGCTAGCAGATGATCCAGCATTGGATAGCACCGTCCCATCCATGCCGAGAAGCAGCGTGGGTTCCGCCCCGGGTGACGCATTGCTGGATAGCTACCCAGTGGATGACATCATGGAGAACACTAACTGCGAGCTACACTTCAAAACGAAGAACATATCCATGAAGGTGGCGGACACCCTTGCTTTTACAAATCCCCCCGAGGCAACCTTCCATTGCAACCCGATTCCAGCGGGCTATGCTCGTGTCTTGGTTGATGAGGTGGTGGACCAATATTCGGGGCTAGAGCTTGACATTCCTGGAGGTGACGATGAGCACACACTTGGAGAGGCTAACCATCGTATCATCCAATGGAGAAAGGATTGCATCATCTTTCGAAGGCCACCGACACCGTGTCATCCGACTCCTCGTCGAAGTCCGCCACTGAGTCAGCAGACTCCCGCTCCTCCAAGTCCACCAACGCGTCAGGCCACTCCTCCTACAAGTCCGGCACAGCTTCAGGCCACTGCTCCTCCTCCAAATCCGGCAAAGCGTCAGGCTACTCCTCCTCCAAGTCCGGCACAGCTTCAGGCCACTCCTCCTCCAAGTCTGGCACATCTTCAGGCCACTCCTCCTCCTCCAACTCAGCCACGTCAGCCGTCTTTGCTGCCTCAGCAATCACGGAAGAGAGCCGCCTTAGCTACGGTGCGTAGCGGTATAAGTCGAGGTAGTACTGGAGGTACAGGCGGAGGCAAGCAATTTCAATATGGTCCAAGCAGCCACGCGCCTCTTCTGCAGAGGCCTTACGACAAGTCCGAGGAGGAAAACGTAGCCATATCGAAGGCCGAGGTGGAAGCCCATTTTGCACCAAAACCGCCACCGCCACCAAGGGAGAAAGTGCCTGAGGAAAAGATTGACCACTTCATTCGTATGGCTAGAGCACCATCTCCCAAGCCTGTTGACACAGACTATGAGCACCACATCAAGAAGTTAAATCGAGCACGTCTACAGAAAGAGGCGAGCTCGAGCTCGAGCAAATCAGCTGGCAAAAGGAGCGGTAAAACCGTTCCCCAGCTGGGAGAACAGGCGGCACAATCAATCCCCCCGCTTGTTGTGCCAACAACACATGATAGTAGGCGTGCCCAATATTATTATGGGCAAACCGTTAACGTTTCCAGGCTGGGCGATGTGGTAATAACCGAGGAGCATATTGAGCAGGCTAAAACGCTCATGATCACTGTTGGACAACTCCTCGATATCGAGCCCATGTCTCCGACTAGAGAGGAGGAAATAAAATGGAAATATGTCCGGGGCCAACCTTTGGTCGAGCCAGACGAGGTCAAGAAGCTCCCAACGAGAATGTATGAATTGCATCAATGGTACATGGACATTACCAAGATTTCCAACCGAGAGTCCCTTATGGTGAATGTCAAGAAGGATCATTACTACCACGAGAAAGTTGTGTCCGTTGAGTATTCAGAACTATTTCAGCTATACAATCAAGACACACTCGACAAATCTATCGTCAGTTGCTATTGTCTGTAAGTGATTTCTTTCTGTAATTTAAGTCTCAAGCTAGCTGTAGTGATCATTTTGATCAATCATTACCTGTAATTATTCTCACTATATTCTTTTATGTGGTATTATGCAGGATGAAGATTTATGAAATGAAAAAAGGTGGACGCTATGGCATTGGGTTCGTTGACCCAAATACCATTAATGAATACACATGGAAATTAGATCCATATTACGAAAAAAGTGTAGACGAAAGCATGCTAGAGTTCTTCAAGCGCCTCAAATACAATGAAGATATACTACTTCCTTACAACTTCAAGTGAGTGACACTGTCTTGTACTACAAATTCTGTTTTTGCCTACAAATTCTAGCTACATGTTTTTGCTTACATATGCCCGCTTAATTAAGACATGCAAACATGTGTGCATGCAGATTTCACTGGATCTTGTTAATCATTAAAGTTGATGAAGGAACAGTTGAAGTACTAGACTCGCTACTTAAGAAACCAACTGAATACACCATCGTGAAGGGGATAGTCAACATGTAATTTCAATCATTATTAACTATATCTCGACCTATTTAATTAGTTTGTCATTTCCTGATAACAACTATTTAATAACACATTTATTCATTTTTCTTTGTCGGCGGTCAGGGCTTGGTCAAAGTTCATCAGCGTCACTCCAGGCCAATGGAAACAAAATCTGAAATGGTATCGACCCCAGGTAAGTAATTAAGTAGTACTAGCTACCTGCCATCTCTTTAATTATCATGCTTGATTAATTATTATCTGATCAAATTCCATTCTCGTAAAGGCCCTGATGCAGGCGCTGGGGAATAATCTGTGTGCATACTACGTTTGCGAGAACATTCGCATGATGGCGTCCGAAAGGAGCAGATCTCAAAGACAGGAGTGGGTACGTTTGTCAGAACACTATTCACAATTTTTACACCATTATCGATATCTAGTCACACAACTAATACACATGCATATTGATCTCCTTCTTAACAGTTCAAAGAGGTGTGGGAGAAGCTCCTACCAGAGGACCGCATAGAAGAAATTCAAGAGGAAATAGCGGGATTTTTGCTCGACCAGGTCATAGATCCCAAAGGAGAATACTATTACCCGCTACCGCCCCCATGAACCACTTCCAATTGTTATCGTGCTCCGAAGGCACCAATTAGGCTAATGCCACTGGCTCCGAAGGCACCAATTAGGAGAAATTGTATATAGCTAGCTAATTGTATATATATACATGTGTGTATATATGTGTGAATTAACTAATGGTGGTTGTGTGACATTCGATGATATATATATATATATGATCAGTTCTACTAGAAATTCTATTTATATATATATATATGCATAACGTGTACAATATGTAGTATTGTAAAATATCAGCAAATGAAAAAGAATTAAATGGAAAACACCAAATTAAATGAAAAAGAAATCATAAACCCAAAACCCCCCAACCTTTTAATATCGGTTGGTGTCACCAACCGATACTAAAGGGCTCCCTGCCCCCGGAGCTGGCTCGTGCCACGTGGTTGCCCTTTAGCACCGGTTCGTGCTGAACCGGTACTAAAGGGGCGGGGCTTTAGTGCCCACACTTTAGTGCCGGTTACCGAACCGGCACTAAAGGGCCTTACGAACCGGTGCTATTGCCCGGTTCTGCACTAGTGATATTAGCCCCACTGTCAAACTCCTATGGCTAAGTGAAAGTGTTAAAGCAATATAGTCCGATTGCCTCGTTCGCTACACTATCACCTCCTTAACGGACCAAGACGTTGGACCAAGTGTGGATATGCATCTTATGCGAACACCCCCACATTATATGCGTGGGGGCGGAAGCCGAAGACTGCAAACTTTCAGGTTATATACATATATACGTAAACGGCCGCACAGGAGGCATCATAGTACTTTCGGGCAAAAGTATAAATACAGCCTTGATTAATTCAGAAAAACATTGTTTGTATAATGAGACTACATGTCACTGAAAAATAATATTCTTCGAGCACTGAGCCTCGATCGAACGAGCGCCTTCAAGGACTTCTTCAAAGTAGTGCTCGGCAGCCACTCGGCCTATGCCCGAACCCTATGCCGCAACAGTGGTGGCCTCCATCTCTGCCCAGTATGTTTTGACACGGGCAAGGGCCATCCGCGCACCTTCTATGCATGCTGATCTCTTTACAGCATCGATGCGTGTGATACGTCTTCAACGTATATATAATTTTTGATTGCTCCATGCTATATTATCTACTATTTTGGGCAATATTGCTCTTTATTATCCACTTTTATATTATTTTTGGGACTAACCTATTAACCGGAGGCCCAGCCTAGATTTGCTGTTTTATGCCTATTTCAGAGTTTCGAAAAAAAGGAATATCAAACGGAGTCGAAACGAAACGAAATCAACTGGAGAAGTTATTTTTGGAACGAAAGCCACCGGATAGACTTGGACTCCACGTCAGGAGATACGGGAGGTTCTCACGAGGGTGGGGGCGCCCCCCCTAGGGCGCGCCCCCTGCCTCGTGGGGCCCCTGTAGCTCCTCCGACGTACCTCCTGCACCCATATATACCTACGTAACATAAAACTTCCAGAACACACATTAGATCGAGAGTTCCGCTGCTCGGCCATCTTCATCATCCCGGCGCTCTCCATGACGAGGAGGGAGTAGTTCTCCCTTGGGGCTGAGGGTATGTACCAGTAGCTATGTGTTTGATCTCTCTCTCTCTCTCTCTCGTGTTCTTGATTTGGCACGATCTTGATGTATCGTGAGCTTTGCTATTATAGTTGGATCTTATGTTTCTCCTCCCCCTCTTCTCTCTTGTAATGAATTGAGTTTCCCCTTTGAAGTAATCTTATCGGATTGAGTCTTTAAAGACTTGAGAACACTTGATGTATGTCTTTCTGTGGATATCTGTGGTGACAATGGGATACCACGTGCCACTTGATGTATGTTTTGGTGACCAACATGCGGGTTTCGTGACATTGGGAACCTATGCATAGGGGTTGGTACACGTTTTCGTCGTGATTCTCCGGTAGAACTTTGGGGCACTCTTTGAGGTTCTATGTGTTGGTTGAATAGATGAATCTGAGATTGTGTGATGCATATCGTATAATCATACCCACGGATACTTGAGGTGACATTGGAGTATCTAGGTGACATTAGGGTTTTGGTTGATTTGTATCTTAAGGTGTTATTCTAGTACGAACTCTAGGGCTGTTTGTGACACTTATAGGAATAGCCCAACGGATTGATTGGAAAGAATAACTTTGAGGTGGTTTCGTACCCTACCATAATCTCTTCCTTCGTTCTCTGCTATTAGTGACTTTGTAGTGACTCTTTGTTGCATGTTGAGGGATAGTTATGTGATCCAATTATGTTAGTATTGTTGAGGGAACTTACACTAGCGAAAGTATGAACCCTAGGCCTTGTTTTCCACACATTGCAATACCATTTATGCTCACTTTTATCATTCGTTACCTTGCTGTTTTTATTATTTCTGATTACAAATACCTTTATCTACTATCCATATACCACTTGTATCACCATCTATTCGCCAAACTAGTGCACCTATACAATTTACCATTGTATTGGGTGTGTTGGGGACACAAGAGACTCTTTGTTATTTGGTTGCAGGGTTGCTTGAGAGAGACCATCTTCATCCTACACCTCCTACGGATTGATAAACCTTAGGTAATCCACTTGAGGGAAATTTTCTACTCTCCTACAAACCTCTGCACTTGGAGGCCCAACAACGTCTACAAGAAGAAGGTTGTGTAGTAGACATCAAGCTCTTTTCTGGCGCCGTTGCCGGGGAGGTGAGTGCTTGAAGGTATATCTTTAGATATTGTAATCAGTCTTTTAGTTTCTTGTTTTATCACTAGTTTAGTTTATAAAATAAAACTATAAAAAAATGGAATTGAGTTTGTCTCATATGCTTCACCTTTTTAATATCTTTCATGAGTATGATGGAAAGGATAATTGTGCTCAAGTGCTAGAAGAAGAAATCTATAAAATGTTTGGCACTAAATATTTGAATGATGAGCATGATTGCAATGTTGTTAGTATGAATTCCTTGAATATCCATGATGCTAATGATATGCAAAGCCACAAGCTTGGGGAAGCTATGTTTGATGAAGATGATATTTTTTGTCCCCCAAGCTTTGATGAGAAAATTTACTATGATGAAAGCATGCCTCCTATCTATGATGATTATTGTGATGACACGTATGCTTTAAAGAATAATGATATCCATGAAGCTTGTCATCATGATTTTAGTTTTCAATTGGATTATGCCTCACATGGTAGTTACTTTGTTGAGTTTGCTCCCACTATTATTCATGAGAAGAATTTTGCTTATGTGGAGAGTAGTGTATTTTATATGCTTGTAGATCATGAAAAGAATGCTTTAGGTGCTGGTTATATTGTTGAATTCATTCATGATGCTACTGAAAATTATTATGAGGGAGGAATATATGCTTGTAGGAATTGCAATAATATCAAGTTTCCTCTCTATGTGCTTAAAGTTTTGAAGTTATGCTTGTTTTACCATCCTATGCAAGTTGATTATTGTTCCCACAAGTTGTTTGCTCACAAAATCCCTATGCATAGGAAGTATGTTAGACTTAAATGTGCTAGTCATATTCTTCATGATGCTCTCTTTATGTTTCAGTTCTTATCTTTTGTGTGAGCATCATTGAAATCATCATGCCTAGCTAGGGGCGTTAAACGATAGCGCTTGTTGGGAGGCAGCCCAATTCTACTTTAATTCCATGATTTTTTCCTGTTTATTAATAAATAATTCATCTAGCCTCTGTTTAGATGTGGTTTTATGCTTTTAATTAGTGTATGTGCCAAGTAGAACCGTTGGGAAGACTTGGGGAAAGTCTTGTTGATCATGCTGTCAAAAACAGAAACTTTAGCGCTCACGAGAATTGCTGCCATTTTTATTTGGAGAGTGCTATTTAGTTAATTCTTTTTCAGATGATTAATATATAAAGTCCTCAGGTCCAGCAATTTATTTGAGAATTTTATGAGTTCCAGAAGTATACGTTTGATCCAGATTACTACAGACTGTTCTGTTTTTGACAGATTCTGTTTTTCATGTGTTGTTTACTTATTTTGATGAATCTATGGCTAGTAAAAGAGTTTATAAACCATAGAGAACTTGGAATACAGTAGGTTTAACACCAATATAAATAAAGAATTAGTTCATTACAGTACCTTGAAGTGGTGATTTACTTTCTTATACTAACGGAGCTTACGAGTTTTCTACTTTAAGTTTTGTGTTGTGAAGTTTTCAAGTTTTGGGTAAAGATTCGATGGACTATGGAATAAGGAGTGGAAGGAGCCTAAGGTTGGGGATTCCCAAGGCACCCCAAGGTAATATTCAAGGACAACCAAAAGCCTAGGCTTGGGGATGCTCCGTAAGGCATCCCCTCTTTCGTCTTCGTTCATCGGTAACTTTACTTGGAGCTATATTTTTATTTACCACATGATATGTGTTTTGCTTGGAGCGTCAATTTATTTTGTTAGGATTTGATTGCTGTTATTTAGAACAATTTTTTGCATCTTTTGTATCAATAAAAGTGGCATTAATAGTCTTTACTATGCCTATGTTACAAGTATACATGTTGCTGTTTGAAAACAGAAAGTTTACCACTGTTGCAATAATTCCCTAGAAATGTCAGAACGTGATAAAATGTTGAAACCTTTTGCATATTAAGCTCTGATAAATTTACTACAATGGCAATTTTATTTAATAATTTTTGGAGCTAGGGAAGTATGGATGTTGCAGCATTCTTTACAGACTGTCCTGTTTAGGCAGATTGCTGTTATGTTTGCATTGTTTGCATATGTTTGCTTCTTTAATGATTCTATTTGATGATAGGACTATTAAATATGCAGAGGCATTTAGTATGCAATGTTGAATAATAATTTTAGTGGTTTGCCACAGTAGAGTATGATAAGGTTTTTGCAATGGTTTATACTAACTTATCTCACGAGTCCTTGTTGAGTTTTGTGTGGATGAAGCTTTTGAGGTTTAGGGAGACTGTGATATGAGAGGAATTAAGGAGACACAAAGGCTCAAGCTTGGGGATTCCCAAGGCACCTCAAGATAATATTTCAAGAAGTCTCAAGCGTCTAAGCTTGGGGATGCCCCGGTTGGCATCCCACCTTTCTTCTTCAACAATTATCGGTTAGAATGTCATTTTATTTTGCTTTGCTTGCTGTTTGAATAAAATACCAAAGATCTGAAATTCTTAAATGTTAGAGAGTCTTCACATAGTTGCATAATTATTCGACTACTCATTGATCTTCACTTATATCTTTCGGAGTAGTTTGTCATTTGCTCTAGTGCTTCACTTATATCTTTTAGAGCATGGTGGTAGTTTGATTTTGAAGAAATAGATGAACTCTCATGCTTCACTTAGATTATTTTGAGAGTCTTAAATAGCATGGTAATTTGCTTAAAATCCTAATATGCTAGGTATTCAAGAATAATAAAATTCTCTTACGAGTGTGTTGAATACTAAGAGAAGTTTGATACTTGATAATTGTTTTGAGATATGGAGATGGTGATATTAGAGTCGTGCTAGTTGAGTAATTGTGAAATTGAGAATTACTTCTGTTGAGGTTTGTGATTCCCGTAGCATGCACGTATGGTGAACCGTTATGTAGCGAAGTCGGAGCATGATTTATTTATTGATTGTCTTCCTTATGAGTGGCGGTCGGGGACGAGCGATGGTCTTTTCCTACCAATCTATCCCCCTAGGAGCATGCGCGTAGTACTTTGTTTCAATAACTAATAGATTTTTGCAATAAGTATGTGAGTTCTTTATGACTAATGTTGAGTCCATGGATTATACGCACTCTCACCCTTCCACCATTGATAGCCTCTCTAGTACCGCACAACTTTCGCCGGTACCATAAACCCACCATATACCTTCCTCAAAACAGCCACCATACCTACCTATTATGGCATTTCCATAGCCATTCTGAGATATATTGCCATGCAACTTTCCACCGTTCCGTTTATTATGACACGCTTCATCATTGTCATATTGCTTAGCATGATCATGTAGTTGACATAGTATTTGTAGCAAAGCCACCATTCATAATTCTTTCATACATGTCACTCTTGATTCATTGCATATCCCGGTACACCGCCGGAGGCATTCATATAGAGTCATACTTTGTTCTAGTATCGAGTTGTATTATTGAGTTGTAAATAAATAGAAGTGTGATGATCATCATTCAATAGAGCATTGTCCCCCCCCCCCCAAAAGAAAAAAGAGAGAAAGGCCAAATAAAAGAAAGGAAGGCCAAATAAAAAAAGAAAGGCCAAATAAAAATAAAAAATAATAATAAAAAAGGGACAATGCTACTATCCTTTTTCCACACTTGTGCTTCAAAGTAGCACCATGTTCTTCATATAGAGAGTCTCTTGAGTTATCACTTTCATATACTAGTGGGAATTTTCATTATAGAACTTGGCTTGTATATTCCAATGATGGGCTTCCTCAAAATGCCCTAGGTCTTCGTGAGCAAGCGAGTTGGATGCACACCCACTAGTTTCTTTTGTTGAGCTTTCATATACTTATAGCTCTAGTGCATCCGTTGCATGGCAATCCCTACTCACTCACATTGATATCTATTGATGGGCATCTCCATAGCCCGTTGATACACCTAGTTGATGTGAGACTATCTTCTCCTTTTTGTCTTCTCCACAACCACCATTCTATTCCACCTATAGTGCTATGTCCATGGCTCACGCTCATGTATTGCGTGAAGATTGAAAAAGTTTGAGAACATCAAAAGTATGAAACAATTGCTTGGCTTGTCATCAGGGTTGTGCATGATTTAAATATGTTGTGTGGTGAAGATGGAGCATAGCCAGACTATATGATTTTGTAGGGATAACTTTCTTTGGCCATGTTATTTTGAGAAAACATAATTGCTTAGTTAGAATGCTTGAAGTATTATTATTTCTATGTCAATATGAACTTTTGTCTTGAATCTTATGGATCTGAATATTCATGCCACAATTAAGAAGAATTACATTGAAATTATGCCAAGTAGCACTCAGCATAAAAAATTCTTTTTTATCATTTACCTACTCGAGGACGAGCAGGAATTAAGCTTGGGGATGCTTGATACGTCTTCAACGTATCTATAATTTTTGATTGCTCCATGCTATATTATCTACTATTTTGGGAAATATTGGGCTTTATTATCCACTTTTATATTATTTTTGGGACTAACCTATTAACCGGAGGCCCAGCCCAGATTTGCTGTTTTCTGCCTATGTCAGTGTTTCGAAGAAAAGGAATATCAAACGGAGTCAAAAACTGGAGAAGTTATTTTGGAACGAAAGCCACCGGATAGACTTGGACTCCACGTCAGGAGATACGGGAGGTGCTCACGAGGGTGGGGGCGCCCCCCCTAGGGCACGCCCCCCTGCCTCGTGGGGCCCCCGTAGCTCCTTCGACGTACCTCCTGCACCCATATATACCTACGTAACCTAAAACTTCCAGAACACACATTAGATCGAGAGTTCCGCCGCTAGAAGCCTCCATAGCCATCGAAAACTAATCTAGTCCCGTTCCAGCACCCTGCCGGAGGGGGTTATCCCTCTCTGGTGGCCATCTTCATCATCCTGCCGCTCTCCATGACGAGGAGGGAGTAGTTCTCCCTCGGGGCTGAGGGTATGTACCCGTAGCTATGTGTTTGATCTCTCTCTCTCTCTCATGTTCTTGATTTGGCACGATCTTGATGTATCGCGAGCTTTGCTATTATGTTGGATCTTATGTCTCTCCTCCCCCTCTTCTCTCTTGTAATGAATTGAGTTTCCCCTTTGAAGTAATCTTATCGGATTGAGTCTTTAAAGACTTGAGAACACTTGATGTATGTCTTGCCGTGGATATCTGTGGTGACAATGGGATACCACGTGCCACTTGATGTATGTTTTGGTGACCGACATGCGGGTTTCGTGACATTGGGAACCTATGCATAGGGGTTGGCACACATTTTCGTCGTGATTCTCCGGTAGAACTTTGGGGCACTCTTTGAGGTTCTATGTGTTGGTTGAATAGATGAATCTGAGATTGTGTGATGCATATCATATAATCATACCCACGGATACTTGAGGTGACATTAGGGTTTTGGTTGATTTGTATCTTAAGGTGTTATTCTAGTACGAACTCTAGGGCTGTTTGTGACACTTATAGGAATAGCCCAACAGATTGATTGGAAAGAATAACTTTGAGGTGGTTTCATACCCTGCCATAACCTCTTCGTTCGTTCTCCGCTATTAGTGACTTTGGAGTGACTCTTTGTTGCATGTTGAGGGATAGTTATGTGATCCAATTATGTTAGTATTGTTGAGGGAACTTACACTAGCGAAAGTATGAACCCTAGGCCTTGTTTCCACACATTGCAATACCGTTTACACTCACTTTTATCATTCGTTACCTTGCTGTTTTTATTATTTCAGATTACAAATACCTTTATCTACTATCCATATACCACTTGTATCACCATCTCTTCGCCAAACTAGTGCACCTATACAATTTACCATTGTATTGGGTGTGTTGGGGACACAAGAGACTCTTTGTTATTTGGTTGCAGGGTTGCTTGAGAAACACCATCTTCATCCTATGCCTCCTACGGATTGATAAACCTTAGGTCATCCACTTGAGGGAAATTTGCTACTATCCTACAAACCTCTGCACTTGGAGGCCCAACAACGTCTACAAGAAGAAGGTTGTGTAGTAGACATCAACGTGGCACAACTTCAAGGAATTGTTGCACTAAGTTAAAGTAGCTACTCATCCATGGCCCTCCCGGCCACTGGTGATCCACAATGGACCTCATGGCAAGTCCCGACAACCTATGGAGCTCGGCCCAACCGGTCAATCGCTCATTCAGCAGTAGCGAACGGACTGGAGCGGGAAACTGTGACCAGAATAGCTTCTCCACTTCAGGACCTTTCTGATCCTTGAAGTACTCGGCTGCAGCAGCAGCACTTGTAGCCAAATCCATGTACTCGTCCGTAGAACTCCATAGTCGGCCCAGGGGAGCATACTTCAGATCTTCGAACTTAGTTCGCAACAAGAAGGGCTTCCCAGACACGATATCTGTAGCTTGATTCAGCTCCTGCTTCGTTGCTCTAATTTTGGAGTGGGCTTCCTTGGCAGCCACCCGGGCCTTGTCTAGGTCCGTCGCCTTTGCCCGGTATTCTTCTTCAAGAAGCCGGTAACGGTCAGCAGCATCCTTTAATTCTACAACCATCTTGGCTATTTTTTCCTTGCTCTCGCAATGCGCGGCCTGTTCGGCCCTTAACTCTTCGACCGCCTTCAAAGCGGCCGCATTGCTACTCCTCGCTTGCTCCTTGGCTCGGGCAAGCTCCGCCCGAAGGGTCTCCACGGTGGCAGCTCCATCTGCAGTCACAACATATTAAAGATAGTGGCATCATGCTGCTCTTACTATGTGACGATCACCAGAAAAATCACTCACCCTGTGCCTCGTCAAGCCGCTTGTTGACAAGCATGATGTCGGCATCTACCACATCCAGTTGCCGCTTTAGTTCGGCAAACCCATCAGTCCGGCTAGCCACCGGAGATTCAACCACCTGCACATAAAGGTGGTCTGGTTATTACCTGGGACTATGATCCTCTGTTTGCCGCCGCTCTCGACGACAACCAGAGTCTCAGAGACTACAATCTGCATGGGCATACCTAACGTATGCGGTACTGTTAAAAGGCATACATTATTTCACGTACCTCGAAGCCTTTCAGCAGACTCATAAAAGCTTCGTGCAAACTGCTTTCGGCAGATGAAATCCTTTCAATTACCGTACCCATTAGCGTACGATGCGCTTCCGAGACGACAGCTTGCCCCAGAAGATCCTTCAGTGCGTCCGACCTCACACTGTACGGACCCTTGCTGTCACTCTCCTCAGGAGCCGGATACTGGGGATGCTGGGCAGCCAAAGGGTTATCCTCTGGCGATATTGGATCCGGAGGTACCCTTCGCGATGACACTTCAAGGTCGCCCGCTTCTTGAGCCGGGGAGTCGGGGGGAGGCGTTTCGCTCTCCATCATCTCCGGAAGAAGATCCCCCGAAGATGAACTCTGTCGAGAAAGGCTGCGATCCGGACTACAATTTACAAGCATCGGTTATTGTCTTCGGAAGTAAGGTAGGGTATCTTCACTATTAAGTACCTTTTGATTACTTACATCTCGGTAGAGGGCTGATCCCCGCGCGGACATTGTGCGGCGAGAATGCCCTCCGGGGCAGGACCCTCTGGCGGAGATTTCTTCTCCCGTTTGGAAACCTTAGTTTCCGGATCTTCAGAGGTAGTCCTCTTCCTTCCCCGAGGAGAGGGAATGTCAGATTCCTCCCCTTGGTTATCCTCCCTCGTGGAGGCGCCCTTCCCCTCGATTGGAGTAGGTAGCGATGGAGGCCCGCTTTCACCCTCTTTATTCCCCCTTCATCTTCCTTTGAGGGCACTAGACAAGGTGCTGGCTCGAGCATCTTTTCCAGCACCGGATTGTCCAAGCCTTCAGGAAGAGGGGCCGAACACCGGATCATCTTTGCCTTTGTTATCCAGTCCTGGTCAAAGAGCGATTCTTCAGAATGATGTCATGATAAATAAAAGGACAGTGTGTTCGGCCATGGGATTACTTACTTGGGCAGCGGGGCGGTTGCAACTCAGGCCCACGTCCTCGGTAGTGTCCGGACACTCTATTTGGGGTCCGAAGAACGATATGTACATCTTCCCGTGCGTCATGCCGAGGAAATGATGAAGAGCGCGCGGTCCTTCTAGGTTGAATTCCCACATGCGGAGGGGCCGGCGTTTGCAAGGCTGGACTTGATGAACCAGAATAACTTGCATTACCATAACCAAACTGAAATCTCCCTCGAAGAGATCTCGGATATGGCTCTGCAGTATTGGCACGTCCTTGGCTGGACCCCAGCTTAGCCCCCTGCTGATCCATGACATCAGTTGTGGTGGGGGGGCCGAGGGAAATGTGGGGGCAGCTACCCATTTGGCACTTCGGGAGTTGTGACGTAAAACCACTCCCGTTGCCACAGTTTGGACACCTCTGGAAAAGAACCCTTTGGCCATGGAGTGTTAGCAATTTTGCTTATTAGAGCACCTCCGCACGCTGCGTACTGCCCCTCGACCATCTTCGGCTTCACATAGGTCTTGAGCCACATGCCGAAGTGAGGGGTAATGCAGAGGAAGGCCTCACATACGACAATAAAAGACGAGATGTGAACAAGGGAATTCGGAGCCAGATCGTGAAAATCAAGCCCGTAATAGAACATAAGACCGCTAACAAAGGGATCCAGAGCGAGGCCTAGTCCTCGGAGGAAGTGGGAGACGAACCCAATTCTCTCGTTGGGTTCAGGAGTAGGGATGACCTGCCCTCGGGCGGGCAGCCTATGCGAAATTTCGACGGTCAGATATCTGGTCTCCCTCAACTTCTTGATGTCCTCCTCCGTGACGGAGGAAGGCACCCACCGGCCTTGAAGGCTGGATCCGGACATGATTGAAGGTCCGAAGCACCTGACCTGAGCTATGGGTGTTAGAACTCGAGGTGGGGGAAGTATTCGATTGAGCACAGGAGGGAAAAGGAAAAAGCCTTGTCCCCTTTATAAAGGGGATGAATATCAGGCGTCCTCCTCGTGGCCGTTCAAGACTTGCCTAAGATCTAGGAGTCATACCAACAGGCGTGGTTGGGTTACCCATGTTTGTATTGATGAGAATCCCGTGATAAGGGGAACGCGATCTCTACTTTGACAAGACGTGTCAAGAAACCGCCTCGCTTATGTGCGGGGTTGGTTAAAGAAAAATGGTTCAAATAATTACCGGGCCGTGGCGTGATGTCATGCTACCAAAGCACATCAGCAGATTAGATTTGTGGAACTTATTTTGCAGGGTCGGACACTATCCTTGTATTCAAACTCTTCCATGATGTATTCGGAAGAGGAACCCGCCTTGCAATACCGAAGACAACACTGCGCGCCGGACTCATCATCATTGAAGCCCGGTTCAGGGGCTATTGAGGGAGTCCTAGATTAGGGGGTCTTTGGACAGCCGGACTATATCCTTTGGCCGGACTGTTGGACTATGAAGATACAAGATTGAAGACTTCGTCCCATGTCCGGATGGGACTCTACTTGGCTTGGAAGACCTTGTGTAACCCTAGCCCCCTCTAGTGTCTATATAAAGCGGAGGGTTTTAGTCCGCAGGACAACATAGAATCATACCATAGGCTAGCTTCTAGGGTTTAGCCTCTTTGATCTTGTGGTAGATCAACTCTTGTAATATTCATACCATCAAGAACAATCAAGCAGGAAGTAGGGTATTACCTCTATCAAGAGGGCCCGAACCTGGGTAAATATCATGTCCCCTGCCTCCTGTTACCATCCGCCTTAGACGCACAGTTCGGGACCCCCTACCCGAGATCCGCCGGTTTTGACACTGACAAAGAAAATGTAATGGTTTATGTTTGTTAATATTCACATAGAAGTCATATTGTCATAGATCCTTCAACATGTCGTGCTTGCCCCCCATCTTTTCCAGCCAAAAAATTCCACACCAAGTAGAGATACTACTTGTGCATCCAAAAAAACCTTAAACCCAAATCTTATTTTCAAGAGTCCACCACACCTACCTATATGCGGTATTCTTTTGCCGTTCTAAGCTACTTTGTATGTGCCATCTCTAATTTTCAAAATAAATTTCTCTTTTGTGTGCTCATACCGCTCGCGAGGCGGTGAGGGGTGGCCAATATTTTCCATGCTAGATGTGTTATTCTCACGATGAGTGTTTATTCACTTGTCATCGCACGAGAGTAAGGCAAACATATTAGGGATGCCCTGTCAAATAATAAATTCCTTGGAAAGTGTTGGTATGGAGGGCACCCGTGGATACGGTTAGCCATGGAAAGTGAAAGTATCATGGAAAAAGGAATAAACTTTATTTTCTGTTTGGGAACCGCCTATGATATATCTAGCACAGAAAGTGCTGGGAGCTCTAAGTTGTTATTGTTAGTGGGAAAAGTATGCCTCTCAAAATATTTTTTATCTCTCAATTTTGCTTTGAGCTCTGGCACCTCTACAAATCCCTACTTCCTTTGTGAAGGGCCTATGTTTTACTTTTATGTATTTACTTTTATGCAAAGAGTCAAAGTTCTTCTCTCTATTCCTTTTTATTTTTCTCTTTTGGCAAGCATCATGTGGCGAGGAAAGAGCTAGGCACATATATCCAGTTGGATATGGGTAGCATGAGTTATTATTGTTGACATCACCCTTGAGGTGAATATGGTGGGAGGCGAAATTATAAGACCCTATGTTTATATGTGTCCGGTTGAAACATTTTGCTCATGTGTACAAGGTGAGTGTTAGCAATCATAGAAGACTATATGATGGTTGAGTATGTGGAGCTCTTAAACTCTGTTGAATAAGTTGAATTGCAATTGCTTGGTGACTAAGAACATAGGTTGTTGGGTTTCAAGAGAATTCATTGTTTGAACGTTAACATGTGAATTGGTTGCCACTAAAACATGAGAAGTTTTATAAGAAAGAATTGCTGTTATGATGCTAGGAAAAGTGATTGAAATTATCATTGATCAAACTTGTGCACTTTGCTAGCATTCACACTTCATAAATTATTTCTTTTATCATTTACCTTCTCGAGGACGAGTAGAAATTAAGCTTGGGGATGCTGATACGTCTCCAACGTATCTATAATTTATGAAGTATTCATGCCATTATATTATCATTCTTGGGTGTTCTACAATCATTTTATGGCAACTTTATATCATTTTTGGGACTAACCCGTTGACCTAGTGCCCAGTGCCAGTTGTTTTTTTTCTTGTTTATTACATTGCAGGAAATCAATATCAAACGGAGTCCAAACGCAACGAAACTTTACAGAGATTTCTTTGGACCAGAAGGAACCATTTGGCCAGAGTTGCACCTGGGGGGGGGGGGGTGCCCCGAGGGGGGCACAACCCACCAGGGCGCGCCCAGGTGAGTTGTGCCCACCTCAGTGACCTCCCGCACCCCTTCTTTGCACTATAAATTCCCAAATATTCTGAAACCCTTCGGGGTTAACCTAGATCAGAAGTCCCACCACCGTAGGGCTCCGTAGCCACTGAAAACCAATCTAGATCCGTTCCGGCACCCTGCGGAGGGGGGAATCATCTCCGGTTGCCATATTCATCATCCCGGTGGCCACCACGATAAGGAGGGAGTAGTCCACCCTCGGGGCTGAGGGTTTGTACCAGTAGTTATGTGATGTATCTCTCTCTCTCTCTGGGGATCTATATCATGGGCTTTGTTAATATAGTCGGATCATATGATGTTTCTCCCATCTATACTCTTGTTGTGATGAATTGAATCTTTACCCTTTGAAGTTTTGTCTTGTCGGATTGAATATTCAGAGATGAGAACACATGATATATGTCTTGCGGTATGAATACTTGAGGAGACAATTGGGGTATCTTATTGATTCACTTGATATATGTTATGGCATTCAACTCGTGGATTCCCGCGGTGATATTGGGGTAATCTATGCAGAGGGGTTGATGCACGTTTTTCTCCGACGGAAACTTCAGGCTCTCTTATAGTTCTTTGTGTGGATTGAGTATTACGAATATGAATATGCTTTGGTGTTACCCTAGTACGAACTCTAGGATAGATCGAACGGAAACTATAGCTTTGTGTTATTTTAGTACAAACTCTTGAATAGATCGATCGGAAATAATAGCTTTGAGGTGGCTTTGCACCCTACAAAGAATTCCTACCTTTTGTTCTCCGCTAATAGGAACTCGGGAGTGATTCTTTGCTGTACTTTGAGGGATAATCATATGATCCAACTATGTTAGAGCTGTTGAGAGATTGCACAAGTGAAAGTACAGACCCTAGGCCTTGTTTTTAAGCATTGAAACACCGTTTTTGTGCACGTTTACTATTTGCTACCTTGCTCTTTTTATTTGTTCAGATTATCAAAATATATCTCTACCATCAATATTACACTTTTATCACCATCTCTTTGCCGAACTAGTGCACCTATACAATTTGCCATTGTATTGGGTGTGTTGTGGACAAAAGATATTTCTTGTATTTGGTTGCAGGGTCGTTTGAGAGAGACCATATTCATCCTACACCTCTCATGGATTGATAAACATTAGGTCATCCACTTGAGGGAAAATTGCTACTGTCAGACAAAACTCTGCGCTTGGAGGCCCAACACGTGTCTACAAGAATAAACTTGTGTAGTAGACATCAGCATGCCGTCCTTTTTTTGCATGGGAGTCATTCAGATTTAAATCATAATTGTGTCATGTGGCTTTGGTGGTAAGGTCTTTGGGGATTTAAAGCAGTGTTGGTAGTACAGAAATAATGCAGCCTTAGTCACCTTACCTCTCTCCACGTAGTATGTTGGGTCCCACCAGTCAGAGGGTGAAACAAACAAATTAATAAGAAAAAATAAAAGCGCCAGTGGTGTATCTTACCTTACACATCTCTCTACTGCTCGTGGACACAGTCCAATTGATCCCTCTGTTGGCTCACATACTATTTTATGAATCCTTAGTATAACATGCACACAATACGCATGCATGCACTCGCACACTAGCACACAGCGGGCAAACACACACTAGTTAGCACACATCATGCACACACCAGCGACCGGCGACGAAGTTGAGGCCGCAGGGTCGTACTTCGGCAGCCGCATGCTAATCGTACGCGCAAAGCGAGTAGAGCGACCTAGTGTGGGTGTCATCATAATCATCATTGATGGCCAAGTCATCTCACGCAGATGGAGTTCATATGTGTTGCGCCACAAGCAGCGAGAGCTCGGACTTGGCGTAGTGGTAGAGCAACGGGTCGACGACCTCAGGTGGCAGGGTTAACAACGGGAACGGCGGACAACGGGCGAGGTAGTGCACGAACTTGCGGGAATAGAGGCCAGTGTGCGACTTGAGTCCGTGCTAGTGCGTGTGCATGCACTGCAAGCTGCGCGCTGCATGCGTGTGCCGCTACTAAAGGTAGAAAAATATATTTGCCACTAGTTAATAACAATTGGAGGTTTGTGTGGTCAAAATGGATGAATACAAAGCTATACAATCTCATAGTGACCGTATAATCACTTCATCACGTATATAGTGCCCGTATCGACCGTACTCTTGAGTGCAAAGACCAAAGTGAACTTATATGATAAGTTCAGTGACCAATAGTGCATTTTAATCTTTTAATTATTTAGTTTGTACACTTTGCTCTCTTCCAATAATCTTGGGCACTTGTATTCGACCTAAGTCAGTGTGCCACCGTATCTCGTACTACTCCCTCCGTCTAGGTGTAAATCATGTTAGAAGGTGCAGCGGGACCAAGGTGCAAGCAGATTGGAGGAGGATAAACTTGACTGGTCCTTCCTCCAATCAAATCCCTGATTTCTGTCTCTAAATGTAATAATTAGTCACAACAACTAAGAGATGTTGTTTTAGCTACCATGCAGGGCCATGTATTAACTCGCATGCAAGCCGACTTTGATTTCTTGACTGATTAAGACCTAGTTGCGCTCCATGCATTGGGTTTCCAGGGGAGATAACAAGGCAGACTAAGGAGCGTTTGGTTACATTGCTTAGGCTGGTCATAGTGGGCATGTTACTAGTCTATGTTACTACCTTCATAGTGGGTAGTAACATATGGACGGTAACATGCAAGTCTTCATTAATTGAGATATAGACTCATTTTACCTTGGGTGTGTTATATTACAGTAACATATTATGTTACCACAAGCATCTCTTTCCTCATTAAGTCCATGCCACATAAGCAATTTTTTCTTGGGGTGTGCTATGTTACTAGTACCTAAGTTACTCCCACTATGGCTAGCCCAGCTAGCCAGCTTTCGCTTTGCCAACCTTGCCTGGTCAAAAAGTTTAGTTCTTTTTCTTACCAGCCTTGCCCCATGAAAATCATTGTCATGAGTGGGTCGCCGATTTTTCCGTGCGTGAAGTTTGCCGTCGGAAGCGAGCCGATCTGGCTCTCCTGAGCTAGCAAGGTTTTTCTAGCACGCCCAAGCTAGCTGGCCCACAAAAGCTAACACATTTTAACAGTTCCAAACGCCTAACCTTGCCCGGCTAGGCTATAAATTGTTCTTGCTAAGGATCCAAACGCTCCCTAAGTAACAATGCTCGCTAGCAACGAGGCCGGGAGGGGATTGAGATGCGACGTTAATGGACGACGCCTAAACATTTTGGGGATATCTGATTTTCGTAAGATGACTTAACACCTAGTCGGAGGGTGTAATACTCCTCAGTCCAGGTTTGATGGAATATTCGCCACCTCTTCTCTTCTTGTATGTACTCCATTTGTATCTCACTTCATGTGGCTTCGCACTCGCATGATATTCCTATTCTATAAACCTGTATGTGCGTGTACGTGTGTGTGTGTGTGTGTGTTTAACAGCATGTGTGTGTCAGAGAGAGCGACACATCGACCTACTCCTATAGAGAGATGCTGTGTAGTGTACGATTTAGCCGCGAGAGTCGGTGCATCCTATCATTTCCGGGCGTCCGGTCGGAACAGGTGGACAGCTGCCATGCCCGCTCCTGACAAGCCTGGCCCACCCAAAGCCCCTCCATCGCCCACGCGCGCTTCCCGCCCGAGATGGTCAGCGCCGCTCCAAAGAATCGGTGCCGCATTCATGCACGGGCAGAGCAGATGCGACCTCTCACTGGCACCTGGGTTGAAGGGAGAAGCAGATTGAAGAGTGATGGTTGCTTTGTCCGTCCAACCTACTATTGGGTCTATGTGATTTGACGGCTCATTGGTCATTAATACTGAGGTGGTACGACTTTTGGATGTCCCACACTTTCAGCGAAAGGAGGTACTACTAGATTACAATTTTCTCCATTCTTACAGTGGAGGAGTGTGAAAGAAGTGAAAACACACAGGCCCAGTGATTACATGGCCCACCTCACACTATCACCATATTTTCTGGACACCGTGCGGCACCTAACTATCTACATAGTACTAGTATAGTACATATTGTAATTTCTCAATGAGATAAATTTGTACAATGCTCTGAAGCTTCCAGCTTCTCTTTCATGTATCTTGCGTCCAAGGTTGCCCGTTGCAACATTTCATCAAATACAAAGGAGACTAACATGCATGATATTGCATCTCAATGATTGGCAGATCATAGCAATATGTACTCCCTTCGTTCCAAAATAAGTGTCTCAACTTTATGCAAACTTTAGTACAAAGTTGTACTACTACTAAAGTTGACACTTATTTTGGAACAGAGACAGCTAAAGAAAAAAATGATCCATGTAGTCCCTAGCCCAGCAACCGTAAACCCTAACCAGGCTTTAATTTGCTGGCAATGTTGGAGCTTCCGAAGGAATGAAATTTGCAACCCTTTGACAATCGGATCATTTTGTGCAGTTTCACCAAAATTGAGATGAGCATCCATGTGACAAAGAAATTGAAGAAGCATTATTAGAATAAGATTACTAGGACTAGTTGATGAGACATAAACTCATCACAAATACAGTACATAGAAGCCAGTAGAATTATGTGCACGACAAAGAGGTAGAGAAATATCCACATGGAGTGATGTGGGCAGCTGGAGCAGTGGTGCAAGCCGGCTGTAAAGGAAGTTTTACCTGAGGGATGTCGGGACGTAGCTCAACCTAATGGAGGGCGGCTGGAGGCGGCAACTGCCCTCGTCGCGGCAGTGAGCAAGGGACGAAGGCGACCTTACCGGCTTTGTGAGAGAGAATGGCGGGGACCCTGATCAGGACGTGCCGACAGTGGGTTTTCACCGTCGGCAACGGCGACCGCATCTACACTAAGCATCCACCCCTTCCCCCGGCGGACATGATCCGCCCGGATGTTAGAGATGTGGCCATGGTCGTTTTGTGCGAGAGAGTGTGAAGAGAGCAACCCTAGCAAGCAACCACATAGGCTCGTACTGGCTATGTATATAGTGGAGCGGTTTCCTTTTCTCTCCATATGAACCTATTTATATTGCATACATGCCACTAAAAAAACTTTATTTATAAATGACGCGGCACCATTCATGTGTGGTTCCCGACCCTCCATTATTTATAAGTGAGTAACTACTACTAGACGTGTCAAATTATCACGCGGGCTGCATCATCTTATAGAAATGAGCTCCACTGTGTCACGTGTGTGGTTGGGGAAGATTCTAAAGACGCAAAGAGTGCTACTACTAGTACACTACGTGTGTGGGTTCGTGCACCTCTTCTCTTCGACCATGGTTATTAAAAGTATAGCCCACTACTGTACTACCACGCATTTATTATATATGGGGAAAGAGTATAGGCAGTAATAATGACTAATAAGCCGTGAAATCACGAGGCCCACCTTTCTCTATGTTTGACCAACGAAGCAGCCATCATTTCACTCCTCGTTGAATATCCATCTGCAGCTACCTCCACGAATAAATAAAAATCCACTTCTACCTCCATAGCATGGTTAATAATATAGCCATGTCAATCATAACATAGAAATATCATTCACTGATACAATGGGACTGGATCTAAGGCTAGTGATTTTTTTACTTTGTCTCTTTCTCTTTTTGTCCCATTTACTCATTTTACATAGGAGCACGTGTAGAGGATGGATATTCCTTTCGATGGGACTTCTTCATGGGGTTAACGACAAAGCAGCTCCGAATTATGGCCGCTGCCCACCACTCTGAATCGTGACATCTATGATATGGAGTAGTCCCATTGCAACAATGAGGTCCGCTAGGTCTACCACTTCCTGTAAGAAGAGAATGTCACGCAAAACATACATCTTGTTGCCCTCTTCCTCATATAGTATGTACCACTAGTACATACAACTATTACTACTACTACTCGCTCTCCTATAAACCTCGCGCTTGGCATCTCCAAAATATTAACCTTGCGACCGGCTCTTTGCCTCTTGGGGAAGTCGAACAATAATGCTACTGCAGTATATATCGTTCCGGCTATATGAGACCTAATGAATTGTTGCAGGTCCACCACATGGGCGAGGGTCAAGGGGTGAGGGAGAGTGCGTACTATTACATTTGTTTCAATATGGACTACAGATGGAGCAAAATGAGTGAATCTACACTCTAAAATACATCTATATACATTAGTGGTTGGATTATGTACGAGTGGAGTAGTTCATATTGAAATCTACCAAAGGACATATATTCTAAACAATATGATAATCTCTCTAACCAAGGTAGGGATGAGGAGTAAATGGATGGAGTAGTAAAATTTTCTCCTCGTCCTGCGAGCCACTGCGTGCATGGATGAGGGAGCGGGTGTAAGGCGTAGTAAGCAAGCTTCACCTCATCCTGTGAGCCACCACGCCCGTGGGCGGGGGATACGCCGTACTAAGCAAGCTTCTCCTCGTTCTGTGAGTGGATGGGACACGTCAAAAGTAATATGTACAGAGCATCTCGAGTGTATAGAGCCTTGCCTCTAAGGTAGGCCCCACAAGGTTTGCCTATTTTTTAACATAACGCATCAAGTCGCAATTTGTTTGTTCACCCATGGTAGATGATCCTCCATCAGGTGGACAACTTGTACACGTGTCAAATTACCACGTGGGCTGCCTTTTTGTATAGAAATGAGCTCCACCGTGTACCCTCGCGGGTGTGGATGGGAAAGAGACGGGAGTGCATGCGCCGTGCGTCCACCTCTTCTCTTCATGCACGTCCCCCACCTACGTGGGTGTGTTTGAGACAGATACAAAGATAGATGGCATGTGCGTTCGTGAGTGTTTTTTGCTGGGGGCTGATTTCGTTAATGTATTTGTGGGAATATGTGTCGATGATATCTCAAACAAAAATTCTACACATGCAATGTGTGTGAAATAGAGGCCTATCTATATCATATGTAGAGGGGGCGATCCACGAGAAGAGAGGGACGGGTTGTAGATATCGGTAGAGTCGAAGAGAGGATCAAGTGGGTGGGTGCGAGATCGATGAAGAGAGCCATTAAAATTGTGTGTGTGCAAGTCAAAGATATAGGGAGACTGACCTACCGGAATGTCAGAGGGCACAAGGCAAGTTTGTGTGTGGCGGGGAGACATGACTAGAGCGCTCGATGTATCGGTGTGTGTGTGCGGGGGGGGGGGGGGGGAGGAGGGGCAGAGGCCTAACTAGAGAGGTTGAACGACTCATATATGTGTTGAGAAGGAGAGACCCAGCTATGTCTTGAGGGAGATCGGTCGACATCCATACATAACTGAAGGATGGGAAATAGGTTGGGATAGTGAGAGGGAGAGAGAGGAGAGAGAGAGAGAGGGAGGGAGAGGGGTAGAGTGTTGGATGGGTGATGGAGTTGCTTCTCGAAGATGGTGGGAGAGGCCTACTAGACAAACTGAGGGTAGAACTGCAATATTGTCAATAAGAGTGGGGATGTGTTTTTGTGTGTGCCTGTGCACGATAGATGTGTCGGGACACATGCATGGATGATGAAGGAGAACCATGTGTTTGGTAAGCAAACCTAACTAGATCGGTAGATCAATTGTTGTTTGTTGGAGGAAGGGAGAGACATAACTAATGAGGTAGATCGATCAACGCGTGGGGAAAACGATTTATAAGGACCTAGCTAGCTATATGTATAGATGGAGATCGGTCGGTGTACATCCATTTTTTAGAGGCAAATAAGCCCCAGCGAGACGGATAGACAGAGAGAATGGAGCTAGGAGGTGGTGCGAGAGGGCGAGCTACTAGCTAGATAGGGGGAGGAGTGTGCGATTGTGAGATCGATGAAAAGAGGGGCGAGAGTTTACACATGTGTGGGATCGTATGACAGAATCGAGGCATGGACACAGAAAGGAGGAGATGGAAGGTGTGTGTGTATGTTGTAGGCAGACATCGCGGGAGAGGTTTATCGATCAGTGTGTGTCGGAAAGGAGTTGTGGAGACTGTGGGAGAATGACCTAAAGAAAAAATGAATGTGCGCGATGGAAATAATGCTGAGGGAGGGGTAGGGCGAGGAGGGCGTGTGCATGCACGAGAGAAAGTTAGTGCTAGCTACAAAGGTTAGAGGATTGTGTGGGTGTAAGAGACTAACAATGATCATAATTTGACATGAAAGTGGATTCATATATTTGAATAGGAGATCATAGTGTCATAAACACATGCATGCATGAATATAGCGGTGGTACGCATGTTGTGGTCTTGCACATGTTATACCATAATGTGATAATGCATGGCGGTTGCAACTCACAGCTAAATGTTGAACAATCTAAACCATACTATACATCGAACCATATCACATTTTATTTGAATTTGTGATAATGTGTGGCGTTTTCAGCTTACAACTAAATATCGAACAATCTAAACAATACTATATATATCAAACAATCTCACATTTTATTTGAATTTTTTGTTAATGTGTGGCATTTGCAACTCACATCTAAATACTTGTAGGCATAGGGGGCGGGGCACCATACATTATGTGATAAAAACATTATACCTATGAGACATGGTTCAAATTATGAAGATCTAGCTAGATCTTGAAATGTACTGTGATTTGAAATCAACATAAAGTGGATTCAAAAAATCTAGTTCCAGTTCATATAGTACACATAGTTCATATCTAACCTGACAGTAATCATGTGGTGTGCTGTGAAGAAAATACACAAATGATGGTTTAACTTGACAATAATGATGATTGTAGATCTTATTAAAATAGAGAAATGAATTCAAATGGTTTGACTTCACAACAATCATTATTGTAGATCCTATTCAATTAGAGAAACGAATTCAAATTTAGTTCATATTGAAGCGGTAGTATATACGTTTGGAATGAACTAAAATGTTCATTTGAGTAGCACCATGCATTATGCACGTAGAGAAATACTTTAATTGAACATCACATGAATTCAAAGTTTTGAATGACATTTGTGGTGTGAATTGATTTTGTATAGTACACGGGACTAGACTCTTTTGTGTGGTGCGAATTGATTTCTTTTTGTTTTTTCGTCGACAGAAGTGCGCATTGATTTGGTACAGTACACGTTACGCTTGTCCGGAAATTTCAACCCGCGCCTTGTTACCCCAAAATATTTAAGATATATCTTTGTCTCGTTGTGCTCCGAAAACTCCCTCCATCTCAACCCGCGCCTTGCTATCCCAAAATTACAACGCACGCGAAAACTCCCACCTCCCGCGAAATCCTGACACGCTAAATGCCCATGATACCCCTGAACCAAAAGAACCGCCTAGCTCAAATAGGTCGGGGGACTTTCGTAACTTACCCCACATTTCGGACAAGCGCGTCCCTAAGCCATGGTTACCCACTCCCATCCCATCCGCCCACCCATTCGTACACTGAGGCCATGAAAACCCGCTAAGACCCACACCATCCTTTGTCCGCCACCCAGCTGGAGCCTCTTCCCCGACGACGTCGTCCATAGCAACACCTTGACGTACCTCCTCCATCGTACCAGATGAGGATCCGTTGTCGATCTAGTCGTCCCGCCGGTTCAGCCACCCCATCCTCCACCTCCAAGGAGCTGCCCCGACGTTCCCCTTGTCTTTCACGCCACCTCCATTCCCATACCGCCATCTTCACCTGCACCACTGGAAGAGCAGCATCATCATCATTTCCTCAGATGAAGTTGAGGCCTAATCAGCACCACCAAAGAGGTTGTACACTAATCTCCGCATTTTCTTCTTGATTCAATCTCATGGTGCAGTCGTTGCTCGGCCCGAGCTGACATGGTGCGGCTCCATCCATGGCACCGTCGCCGCCCACTTCCTCCACGGTGTCGCTCCCTCAGCAGCGATGTCCACATCACTAGGAGCTGCTATTGATGTAGCTCTCGCTAACGATTCTGCCCTGCTCTTGCTCTCGGTCCCCTGCCTGGTCTGCTCTTGCTATTGCTCTTGCTCGCGCCGATGCTCTTGCTCTTGCCCTTGCTTGTGATGCTGCTCCGATTTGGCTACAGTTTAGTCGACTGAATCGACTTTTGGGTCAGTCGACTTTCAGGGGGTGGGGGGCTTGCCGAAGTTAAGGAAAAACCAGCCATAATGGGGGGGGGGGCTAGAGGGATGGCCGGGGTGGTGGTGTACCGACGGTTGGGAGTGGTTTCAGGGTGGGCAGGATGGTGCACCGCCGGCTGCGGGCAGCGGGGGCGGCGGTTTGGCCGGTGGTGGCTGGCGGTTCAGGGGTAGAGGTTGAAGATGAACTGCTACACGACCAGCTACCCCGGCTCCCGCATGCCCTGCTACTACTGCTTTTCTGCTACTAGTGCGTTCAGTTTCAACAGTAAAATTCAGTTTCGACAGCAACATTCAGTTTCGATAGTTAAGTTCAAGGTGTGCTGGACCACTTCAGCGGCCTTTGGGCATCAAATGATGGCTCTGCCGCTATAATCTCTCGCGCCCACTGTTTAAGCTGGCGATGAGAAGTATGCAGCAAGGTACTGCCGTCGATGCACATGGCCTCTGTAGCTTTCTGAAACTCTTGGTCGCCGGATTCGTCGTCCTCTTCGTGGTCGTCGTCTTCTGGCTTTTTGTCACGGCCCCGGGCGGGCCTCTCCTGTTGTTTATCCTTGCCGGGATGGCCCGCCTGGCCGTCACGCTTCTTGCCGGACCCCTTAGCAGCATCTTGGCCCTTCTCCTTGTCCCGCCTCTCATATTCAGCCCTCTGCTTCTCAGCGAGGAGCTCAACCTGTCGGCAGTCTTGGAGAGCATGGCCTTTGGTGCGATGGATCTTGCAGTATCGCTTGTCGGAGTTTCCTGGCTTCTCGGCAACCGCCAAGGCCCGGCAAGCGACACATCCGGCAATTTCCTTGCCGGGGTCATCTGCCTTGGTTTTCTTGGTGGAGCCGGTGTCATCAGATCCCTCGACGGCAAGCATGGCTTTACCTTTGCGCTTCCTGTTGCGGCGCCGGCCCTTCTTCGCCGGGCGGCAGTATCTTCATCTGAGGAGTCGGTTTCCACGCCGGCATCTTCGCCGGGGTACTTCCTTCCCTCTTCAGCCCGGGCACATCTGTCAGCAAGAACATAGAGTTCTGCTACATCTTTCACCTTGTTCATTGCCAGCTCTTCGCACATCTTGCGGTTACGCACGTTCTGATGGAACGCGCTGATGATGGCGGCAGGGTGAACATCAGGGATATTGTACTGTATCCGGCTGAACCTCTGTATATACTTGTGGAGACTCTCGCCTCCCTTCTAGGGAATGACGTGCAGGTTGCTTGCTTGGCCATGGGCTTGGTGGCCTCCAGTAAAGGCGCCCACAAACTCATGGCACAAATCCGACCAGGAGGAAATAGAGTCTACCGGCAAGTGCATCAACCATGACATGGCGTTGGGTTTAAGAGCCAACGAAAAGTAATTCACAAGCACCTTATCATCGCGGGCTCCGGCAGCTTGCATCGCAATGGTGTAGATACTGAGGAACTCGGACGGGTGGGTCTTGCCGCTATACTTTTCACCCACGTCAGGTTTGAAGGTGCGGTGAGTGGGCCACTGGAACTGCCGCAGCTCACAGGTAAAAGCCAGACAGCCTACCTCGTAAGGTAGGCCTCCAGGGCTCTCCGGTGCCGGGTGGTTCAAAGCAGGCCCTGCTCGCCTGTCTGACTGGTGGCGTGCTCCGCGCCGGCGCTCGATAGTGGTTCGAGCGTCTTCATGTTCTCGTTCCCGAAGGACTTGGCGCTGGTCATAGTGGGTCCGCGGGTCAGACGATGCTATGGAGATTTCGTCGCCCGTAACGTCGCGATGGGCTGGCATCCGCGGTACCGGGCGGGGAGGAGGCGAGTGCACCGTGGTCGCGGCGCCGCCGGCTTTCCTGCCACTGGTGCGTGGGACTCTGTCGGAGCGTCGACCCGGGGGCTCCACCGGACTCGGTTCGTCTTTGTTGGCCACCGCAACAAGGCTTCGGATAGTGGCTCTTCATTCGTCGAGTTTCCCCGTAGTAGGAGGAAAATCGAGGAGCAACTGCGCGCGCGCCAGGGCTTCTGCTGGAGTTGGTGGCTGCGAAACCTGCACGAATCGCGACGCGCTTTGACTTCTGACCATGTTAGAAGGAGCTCTATCACGACCCCGCAGTCGCATGCCATCTTCACCAGCGCCTCGGCGAGCGGGCAGGTCTTCTACCTCCCGGGAGTGGCACTCGGGGTTCTTCCCGCGGCGACGCCCGGGGTCTTCGGCGTGATTATGCCGTTCATCGCGCGCCGCTTGAGAGGAGCGCACCGTCGGCGCCGGCATGGGAGTCTTGGAGGCCCTCGCATCGCCTTCGGGTGGGGTGGCAGCGATCTTGGAAGGCCCCGCGCCACCCGCGGAGGGCCTAGCTCTGTCTTTAGATTTGGCGGCGTGCGGCCCGTTACCAGGCGCACGAACATCGCCGCCTCCCAAACTCCGGCTGCTGGGACAGTGTTGGTGTTCGCGAACGGCGCCCCGGGTCCTTTCTGCGACCGGTCCGCTGCTCGCCCGCGTCGGGACGGGATGTCCGGCTTCCGACGGGCCAACCACCACCATCGTCTTCTTCTTGGGTGCCATGACGATGAAGAAGCGTCGAACTAACTGCTAAAGCCGATTCTCACAACTGCGCCCCCTACCTGGCGCGCCAAAGATGTCGGTGGGAACGACACCTATGGGATCACAAGAATCCCTACTACAGTTGCAGGGCGCGGGGTCGTGAGAAGAGCGTATCAAACAGATAGCACACAGTTCGTTTATCTAGGTTCGGGCCGTGAGGATGCGTAAAACCGTACTCCTACTTTGGTGGATTGTATATCTGTGTTCTTGAGCTAGCTATGGGGCGTGAGGAGCTCCAAAAAGCCGAATCCTTCTCCTGGTCGCCTCGGGCCTCCTTTTATAGGAAAGGGGTTGCCACAGTGGCACACAGGAGGTGGAAAGGGTATAGTGATGTGAGGTTATCCCTTGCATTACATGACAAGGCGCATTTAATGCGTCTTGCCCAGGTGTCCTTGCTTTATCGGGGACGGGGGAGAGCCCTGTCTCGTCCATCGCCGCTCCCTCTCGTGTCGACACGCACCCTGGCCAACGGCGCCCGCGGTGCCATGTAGACAGGTAGGCAGCTGAGGTGGTGCAGTGGTGGGTCTCTACAAAGATCCGCATGCCGCCACGCAGGTGCCTGCCCAGCTGGTTGGGTCGGCAACTGCATGCGAATGGCGGTGGGGGTTTGACTGGCGTGGGCCTGATGGTGGCCCTATGGGTGTTCTTGGCAAGGGCCTTGCCGGGGCCCCGACAAGGGTGTTGCCGTGGCACTGTCATCCCCGGTGTCGGGGATATACCCCACGGTGTAAACCGGCCGGAAGTTAACCCGGCCGGACTTGGCGGTTTATCTGAAGACCCCGCTGACACTTGGCGAGTTACTAGCGACCCGCCCTGACCTGGCGGTTTATAAGCAACCCACCTGATCATTATGACTCACTGGTGATCCGGCGTGCGGGATCGACGGATGACAAGGCCCAAAGCCCAGAAGGCCAGTTCACGTTTAACGGTGGGCTGGTTTAAGAGGAAAGGCATGAGGAACACTATCTTACAAGGAGCTAAGACCTGGACTTGTATCCGGTTTGTATTAGAGATAGACTAGTCCTAATCCTAATAGGACTCCACATGTAAACCGCCCCTTCAACATATATAAGGAGGGGCAGGGCTCCCCAAAAGGGGACAAGATTCACAAGATTCACAAGATTCACAAGTTCCGCAGGTTGGACAAGTTAGGTTTAGACAATAGCTCTCGAGATAGAGCACTCTTGTAACCGTGATCATCATCCTCAATATCAATGAAGCAGGATGTAGGCTTTTACCTCCACCGTGAGGGGCCGAACCTGGATAAAACATCGCGTCTCTCGTCCCGCTCAACCCCTCTCAAGCTACCACATAGATGCGTTGGCCTCGCGGCTAAGTCCTGACACCTAGGACATCTGCCGTGACAATTCCATGATAGTTGGCGCCCACCATGGGGCCTGCGCACGGTGGTGTTGAGTTCTTGGAGGGATTTTTCTCAGGAATCAAGAAGTTCGCAATCAATCGGATTCAAAGTTCAATTATGTTGATCCTCATCAGGAACGGTGGAAAACCGCCGCACCGATGCCCGCAGGCAGATCAACAACGTGGCATCGGGCGCACGGTTGAAGATTGGAGTTGGACAGTATGGTACGCACCGCAGCGTCCAGATGATCCGACAAAACCGAGTTAAAAATGCCCTTAAAAGCCAAGATAGGCATCAGTTTTTGGTTACGCCGCCTCCTAAGTGGCTACAAGCCTTAGCCTTTGTATTGCCTTGATCTAAAGAAAACTACGACCCGGATGAGGGGTCATACCGGCCTGGGTTGACCCACCTCGCCGAATCCGAGTTACCACCGCGGTCCTGTCGAGACTACTCCGCCTTCGCCGACCCGATCGCCTGGCCTCCGGATTGCTTCGACCTCGAGTTGCCCTCGCCGCCGCCTCTGTGAGACGAGTTGTTTACTGTCCAAGCCGCAGACCTGCCTCGAGCCGCCTTGCGCTGCCCTCGCCAGAGCGGCCTCACTCCGAACCGCCTCTGAGCTGCTGAGTCGCCAGTCTTCGTCAAGCCGCCCTCCGTTGCTGTGATCCACGGTCCCACAGCGGGCCGCCGTTGCCGTGACCCTGATCTGAGCCACCTCTCCGGCTTACCTCGCTGTAGGCTGCCATGGCTCCTAATCTGCGTACAATGACTGCGGTCGCCTCAACCTGGCTGAGCAGCAACTCTGCCGTTGCAGTCGCGCGCGCGACCTCAGGCTGGCGGCTGCCCCCGAGTCAACCCGCCACCATTGCAATATGCCTCCGCAAGATGTCATGGACCCTGCTAAGCCGTCGGGCCAACCTTCCGCTCCTTCTGCTGACATCCCGCGCCGAGTTGCCGGTCCGGCCTTTCATTTCCTTTGCTACAACACTGATCAAACTGCGCCGGGCTGACCCGCCGAGCCGCAGCTGCAACCTCCGTTGTAGACCTGCTTCGCTGACGTCGCTCGAGTTACCATGGCACTGTTCTAAGTTGCCGGTTTCACACTGCTCGAGCGGCTGTGACCCGCCCCGTTGCTGTTCGCGAGCCACTGCCTCAGATTGCCTCTGACGTGGCCTAGACGAGATGTCCGCCTCAAGCTTCTCCAAGTCACCAAGCACGTATTAAGCCGGCCACATGTGTTGCTGCGCCACGAGCCGGTCACATTGCAGAGTCACCGCCGACTCGCCACTCGCGGCCGTGGCTCGACTCCGCCGTTTCTTTTGCTACACCGGCGAGCCGCCGCCTCCGGTTGCACATCCAGCTTATCCGTGCGGTTTTCTACAATGACTGCTAAGCATAGTTCATGATGGATAGTTACAGACAATAACACACAGGTTTACTTGAGTTGAAGAGATCAGTGTTTTTTCGGCCATGTGATGCCGTAGCACGGGTTGTCACCATCCCTGCCGTGGTTGGGTCGCCGCCGACGGACCGTCGACTCCCTGGCCATCCGAGCCACATCTGTTGCCTTCGCCGCAGCAGCAATCTGTTATTGCTCCCGATTGAGTCGCCTTCGTGTGCGTGGAGACGCAGTCCTAGTGTTGAACCAGCGCTGTATCAATTCAACACAGCCTCATTGCTTTGGGTCGGCACCCCCGAGCTACCATCTTCAAATCGCCATATCCGCAAACTGTCTTGAGCTACAGCCGCTTCCAACATTGAACCGGCCACGACCGCGCGACAACCCGCTGCCGCCATGAGTGGCACCGAACCACATGTGCTGCCTTGCCGGGTCGCGGACGTGATTATTGTCCGTCAACTTTGAACCGGCTGTTTGCTGAACCGTCGACCTCCACCTCCGTCGAGCAACTTGAACCGCCCCCGCGGACTCCACAGCTGACTCGCTGCGGTCGCAGGGGAACTCAGTCACCGTGTCTGCTGCGGGCGCGTTGAGTAATTTTGGGAGGAGCACAAATCAGAGACAAGCCAAATCTGCAGCCAGATCCCTATCGTTTCTTCATGATACATCAGTCAAACGGTTTTTTCAGGCTAACTTATACGGGAGTACATGGAGGAAATATTTACCGGAGACAAGTGTGTCAGATGACTTTGGTTTATTATACAGAAATGCCCAAGATTAATGGGCCGCCTCCACAGCTGCTGTCACTCGTCGATACGACATCTCCGGTCGCCCTGAGTCGCCTCCACCTCTTCCATGTCTCTAGCCGCGCAGCGAGTCAACACTACTGCAAGCCCCGCCTCTAATGCTGGGTTCATTAGTGCGCGCAGTTCCAATCCGCCAAAGCAGCCGCGAATCACCCGCTTCCGCTGTCCCGGCCTCATCCTGCCTTGGAGGATGGCCTTGATCTTCATCTCTTTGGTGTCCCCAGTCTGGCTCTGACGCGCAGCGCCGCCCGGGTTGACCTCGTTGCCACATAGTGCAGTTCGCTGCCACGGGTGCATGTGCCAGTCTCCAGGTTATACAAACCACGGCAAACTCTGGCAAGGCCCTTGAAAGGATCAACACAGAAGTTTTTTGGTTATCTACGGACACCATATAATGATCATCCGTCGTTCGAACAAATCAGGTGACATCTATCTAAGTCTATTTTTGACATATATTGTTTTTATAAAAAGAAAAATTATGTTGGTTTTGCATATTTTTATATGCAGGACAATTATTCGCCACAACATTGGTGTTACACCATGCATATGGAGCGCGCACTGGCATCATTATAATGGCTTTTGACCATTCCGCACTGCTCAACGGACGCGCGCAAGCTGCTTGTGGTCCGGTTTACATCAACACACGGCCGGTTCTCCATCTACGCCGGCTTACAATGCCTGCAGGCGACTCCCGTTCCGCACCGGTTCACAATACCCGCAGGCGGCTCTCCGTCTGCGCCGGTTTACAACTCCCGCGGCCGACTCTCCCGTCCGCACCGACTTACTACGCCGCGGCCGACTCATCTGGCTGTGCCGTATCTGATGCTGCGGTCATTTTTACCGTCCGTCTCTCGCGGCCTGGTCTACATCAACATACCGGGCCGCACCTGTCTGCATGAGCTGTTTATTGGGCGGACAAGTCGCCGCCACTACAGTTTTGATTAACTTCAAATCGCCAGTTGGAAGGAACAATTGGCCGAGTTGCTGATACGGCTCATATGGGATCATTTACAACCCGCCGTAGTCACCTCAACCTTCTGTGGATTCATATCGTGCTATCAACACCAATGATATACAAGTTATGCCGGTTTATATCACGGTCAAATATGGAGAGTCTCAAGCCAACTCCTTGAGTCACCTCTGAGACTCGGGGGCTACGATGACATGACTCAGCAAATCTTGCCAGTTTCAGCCGGTTTAAGAACCCCAGGATGATGGAGGGAAAGATAACCCAGTCCTGGAGGCTACTGTTATATTGATGAAAGTTTAAAGGCCGTCAAAAAAATTCCGGTTTAGAAAGTATATGACAATTACAAAATCCCGGCTCAATGAAGAAGATACAGGTCATCAGAAAGGATTCTGGTTTAAAATCCGGCTCAAGGGAAGTCAGTCTGACTACAGCTCTCAAATATCCAGTTTACAGTCCGGTTCAAGGGAAATCTGTTTTCCCACAAAGCTCTGGAGCGCTCAAATCCGGTTTGACAATGTCCGGTTCAAAAAGGAATTAACTTCTCGCAAACTCGAGTTTAAAGGTTGTCAGAAAATTTTCCAGTTGAAAATGAAGATTCCGGTTTAAAATCCGGTTTAAGGGAAAGATGTCTCCCACAAAGCTTTGAAGCTCTCAATATCCGGTTCAAGATCCTGGTTCAAGAAGAATTTATATGTTGCCAAAAGTTAAAAATTGCCGAAGAGGACCTACTGCCACGATGCGCGGTTCAAACATGGGTATCCTGCCTTACTGGCCTGATATATATTATTGATCACATGGGGGCTTCTGCTTCATAAAGCGGGGTCTCTATTCTTTTATATCATGTGTGGTTACACGGAGTTGTTCTAAAGCGGCCTCCAGTGTACCCCTTGAGTTCACTTTTTAAAAGCATCATGTTATATCACTTGGAGGTTTGGTCGTGTCCGAACCAATACCATACCTCTTGATAGGCGAGAGCCACCAGATCACTTGGGGACTTGGTCACGTCTGAACCAGTCATGCCTCTTGATCGGCCTAAGGCCACAGAATCACTTGGGGGCTTGGTCGAACCCGAACCAGTGCCATGCCACTTGGTCGGCATAAATGCCACGGTTTCATTTGGGGACCTGGCTGACTAGAACCATAGTTACACCTAACGGGAGCTTGGTCGTGTTCGGCCATGGTAACGCCATTTGATTAGCTCAAATAAACCTTTTTTGCAAACGGTTTTGTCTTTGCTTTTGCTTCGCACTTTTCTTTGCAAGATACTTTTTCCTTTTTTATTGCGTTTTTTAAAAAACCGACAAAGTTTTCAACCAATCAATTGACGAGACACAGTTCACATCAATCCGGAGATCCTTGTTGTTAACATCCTCTTATGGAGTAACACGGTGTTTATCACAACCCGGCATGGTTTTATCATAAACCGGCACAATATGGAAGGAGTTATCAGTACTCAAGATTGGGTTATCACCCTTACTACAAAAAGTTGGTAAAACCAACAATGTGATTCAATGTCACAGGTATGATATATTTCATATTTGATTATTCTTAAGTGCAGCTTCGGTTATAAACCCAGGTTATATGTTGGGCATTATGACCCGTCCGGCGGTAAACCGCCAGGACACTTTAAACTTGTTGTATGCAGAAACAGGTTTGTTAAACCGGCCTGGTTTTGGACTATAAGCTGCCAGTATATATATTTGGATTGCGCCATTGGAATCATGTGTTTATAAATCATTGGGTCATATTATTCATTATGATATTGAATGAATAAGGTTTTCACCGGATTATATTATCTTGAATAGCCAACATGGCTGGATTTTTATGGTTATTAATAACCGGTATTATTGAGTTTTCAAAGTCGCTTTAGCGTATTGGCTATTATTTAATCAAAGGATATGATTTATTCCACAATGGAAGGAATAGTCCCGAATCGCTGCAGGCTTACAACCCGGCACTTGGGGGCTACATTATTCAAATTGAGATTACATGCAAGTCTCATGTCGCTGCAAGCATGCACCGTGACACTTGGGGGCTAATGCAAAGTCATTTTTACTAGTTTTATTGAAGACCCGACTCATCATATTATCATGAGCCGGCCCTTGGGGGCTACCAATTGCTCCTGTCAACAATTCAAGGTACACAAGTTTTTGTCCATAATATTGAAGGATCCATTGCATAGTTGGTAAAGCACAAAGCTCTTAACCTTCTGGATGTGGGTTCAAGCCCCATGATGGGAGTTACATAATATAATGTTATTCTCAATGAAGTATATATAAAGTCCCAGCTCAATATTACCTTGCTGAGCCGGCCCTTGGAGGCTACACGTTGCTGTTAAAGTCTACATGATCATATTTTCAAAGTCCCTGCTCATTCTTTACATAATGACCCAGCCCTTGGGGGCTACACTTGTTGAAGTTTTTTATGAGCATCGGGAAATTACAAGTCCAGGTTGCTACAAGCATGACAACCCGACACTTGGGAGCTACATATATGGAGTATTCAGTTTATATGATTGAGATGAACTAATCAGATTTCTTCAAGGTTGAAACACTTATTGGAGCAAGTCTTAAGTTATCACTATGTTCTCCTCTTGATACTTGGGGGCTACAGGTATTATGCATATAAAGGAGGAACATCTTCATTTTATCAGTTTTGAGCAAATCAGGAAGATCAATTACATGAACCGGTGTCGACAGCAATTATGACCCGGTGCCATCAATATTTATAAACCGGCTATTTTGGTAATATTAAACCGGCAAGTTTTAAATCATCAAACCGGTTGAATATCAGATAAGTATTTTCAGACACATGTTTCTTAAACCGACGCTTTGGGAGCTGAGTCAAAGGAGTTATTCTTCACGATATTTCTTGGTGACAAACCAAGGTCGGCAAATTGATTATGAAGCTTGTCTGTTGACCCGGATTTCTCAGAAGGAGGAAATAACAAGGACTTAAGGATGATCAGGTACCGATTTACAAAAATTCTTAACCCAGAGCATAACCTGTCAAATTTGTTCTTGTGTTTATTTTGCAGCATAAGTTTACCATGAATAAATCCAAGCTAAACTTGGGGGCTAATGTCGGGGATATACCCCGCGGTGTAAACCGGCCGGAAGTTAACCCGGCCGGACTTGGCGGTTTATCTGAAGACCCCGCTGACACTTGGCGAGTTACTGGCGACCCACCCTGACCTGGCGGTTTATAAGCAACCCACCTGGTCATTATGACTCACTGGTGATCCGGCGTGCAGGATCGATGGATGACAAGGCCCAAAGCCCAGAAGGCCGGTTCACGTTTAACAGTGGGCCGGTTTAAGAGGAAAGGCATGAGGAACATTATCTTACAAGGAGCTAAGACCTGGACTTGTATCCGGTTTGTATTAGAGATAGACTAGTCCTAATCCTAATAGGACTCCACATGTAAACCGCCCCTTCAACATATATAAGGAGGGGCAGGGCTCCCCAAAAGGGGACAAGATTCACAAGATTCACAAGATTCACAAGTTCCACAGGTTGGACAAGTTAGGTTTAGACAATAGCTCTCGAGATAGAGCACTCTTGTAACTGTGATCATCATCATCAATATCAATGAAGTAGGATGTAGGCTTTTACCTCCACCGTGAGGGGCCGAACCTGGATAAAACATCGCGTCTCTCGTCCCGCTCAACCCCTCTCAAGCTACCACATAGATGCGTTGGCCTCGCGACTAAGTCCTGACACCTAGGACATCTGCCGTGACAATTCCACGACACCTGGCAAGGCTCTTGCCGGGGGCCTTGTGGTCCTCCTTGGCTGGGATCCCGCCAAGGATGATCATCTTCTAAAGGGTGTATCTGATCTTGAATGTCTTCACATAGATCTACATGCCACCACGGGGATGTCTCCCGAATTCTTGCCCCTTGGGGGCAGTGGACTCAAGGGTGACTCACTCCGTAGGTGTGGGGCGAGCTGCCATGGCAAGGGTCTTGCCGGGTTTGCTAAAACCTCCTCCCGGCAAGGATCTTGCCGGGGGGGTCCGCTTCGTCCCCTTTGCTCTTTGTGGTCTTGGTCTTGGCGTCCTTCTGCTTCTCCTGAGCTTCGGCCTTACCTTGGCTCACCTCCCTTGCCTTGCTCAGTGTGGTGGTGCCCGTGGCTCAGACTGCCCGTGCACAGTTATAGGGGTACAAAAAGTGTACCCCTCTTTTTGTACACCGACAGTCTATCCATAGGTTGCTACCATCACTCTGGATTTCTGCATGCACTCCTTACATAATCTCACTATGTTTTCTTCCTATGCAAGTCAGTTATTGCACACAATGGAATTGAACATGTAGAGCAAAAGAGACGAGACTTGCGTGGCAATAAAATTTCATGGAGACGTTGCTCCATGGTAGGCGCAAAGGCAGCCCCCCTCCACCCATTTCGGATTGTAATCGAGACGAAGATATCTGTTCTGAGGGGGATTTAGAAGGAGAGGACCACTCCTATTTTACCTCTTGAGGTCTTTGCTCTTACTTGGCATGCTGATGTTGGTTATATCATGCATATGGTGCCTTGCATTGCTTACATTATACATAAAATATGTCATCTGCTTAGTTTAGAGATGCTTTGTGTGAATGCCATCTGTTTATTTTATTCATCTTTTATGTGAATTATGCAACGCCATCTTGTTTAGCCAGGCATCATATATGTGAATTTTGCAAAGCCATCCTGCTTAGCCACTCATCTTATATGTGAATTATATCTGGCCATCCTTTTTTTCCGTTACACATTACATTTGTCAACAATGTTAGTACATTCAACTACTCTTCGTGTGCATCAGCCATTTGACACGGTGATGGAAAATTCTGGAGTGAAAACAAGGTCTTCAGAGAAGACTATGCTATCTGACGAAGCGCATATCTCACTGGTTACGGAATAGCTCCTCAGAGGAGGATTCAGAGACAGATGACCAGTCCTATCCCCCCCCCCGAGGTGTATGCTCTAACTTGACAGGGTTATGTTGCTCATATCGTGCGTATGGTGTCTTGCATTGCTATGTCATTTGATTAGTTTAGACATGCTTTGTGTGAATGTCACCTGTTTAGTGTCTAATTACCATATATGTGAATTATGCATTGCCATCTTGTTGAAAGACATTATATATGTGAATTGTACAATTCTATCTTGTTGCAAAGGCATTATATATGTGAATTATGCAATGCCATGCTATTTAGCCAATCATCATGTATGTGAATTATATCATGCTATCATTTTTTGTATTACGTGTTCGATTTGTCAACAACATTTGTATATTCAACTACTCTTCCTATGAATCATCCATTTGAAGCGGCGATGGAAGTATCTCGAGTGAAAACAAGGTATTCAGAGCAGACAATGCTACCTGCTGAAGCAGACATCTTACTGATTAAAGAGAGCTCCTCAGAGGAAGATTCAGAGACTAATTACCAGTCCTATTTCCCCCCTGAGGTCTATGCTCAAACTTGGCAGGGTTATATTACCTGTGTCATGCATGTTGTCTTGCATTGCTTAGTTTTTACATCATATATGGATTTCCATCTGCTTACTTTCTTACTATATAAATCATATATTTGAATTATATCATGCCATCATGTTTACATACACAACATCTATCTGAATTATGGCATGGCAATCCATTTAATAAAGACATCATATAGTTATATCATCTCATCCTTTTTAGTGTTTATAGTCATCATATTTTTAATTATGTCATTCTATCTGTGAATTATATCATGCTATCATGTTTCCATAGGCGGCATGTATGTTAATTATGGCATGCCAACCTATTTAATAAACACATTATATAGTTATATCATGTCATCCTGTTTACATAGTCATCATATTTTGAACTATGTCTTTCCATCTTTTATAGTTAGCCATCATAATGTGAAGTTGTGTCATGCTATCCTGTTTAGTTAGGCATCATATATGTGAAATTGGGTCATGCTAACACGTTTGGTTAGACAACATAACTGTTAATTATTTCATGCCCTCTTTTATTCCCCACTATCCATTGCACCTGTCTATCATACATTGCCTGTACATTCAATTAGTTTTCTTGTTTATCAGCCATTTGAATTGGAGAGGGTGATGGCAGTATCTAAGGGAGTAACAACACGGTCTTTAGAAAAGATAGTGCTACCAGTTGATACAGATAGAACCATGGTTGTACTTACCCAAGAACCAGCCCCACCACACATAACCCAGACTCCCGCAGATTGTACCCCTACCCAGCTGGACAGAGAATTGGCTACACCCCTACTAACCCCAACCCTAGCAAATAGTAACCCAGTTCTAGTTGACACAACACTGTCTCCACCACAGAGCACCCAAACACGAGCAGTTAGTAAGGGAACTGCAGTGCCCAAAGCACGAGGACCACCACTCCAAATCCGAACTCAACGCTTAATGGAGAAGAAGAATTGTTCTCAGGTCAGGTTCTGTAGCTATGGTTCATACTCCTTTGCTCTTGCATCACTGTATTTAGTCATGCCAACTATTTTCAAATTTGAAGGATGGAATTGAAACTCTTTGGCACAACAGGTATGTTTTAAACCTGTTTCTTTAACTGGTTTGCTTTTGTAAGTTGCTCTATGTTGATTTTAGTTTCAATTGAATAAACAGTTATGTTCTCATGTCATGCACATTACAAGTGTTGTTATTGCTCTATAGTTTCTCACACTTATGTTCTGTCTATTCTGCTTTGTCTTGAACAAATATTATTTGAACTGTGTCTTTATCTTGATTTGGCAACAAAAACTAGAATGATATAGACCATAAAGTGACCATGGTACATAGATATATGTTTTTTTCATGTTGTAATCCTGTCCACTTTAGCACTGAACTGATTTACCAAAATGAGTTTCATATACAACATGGTAAACATGTGATGTGTCGTCTTGTTTCTCTTTTAAAATACGGACAAAATATTGGAGAACCGTACCCCGTTATGCAATGGTAAAGGAAGTAATGCAGATAAGGTTCAAGATATTGAGACATCCCTATTGGTCTCCAAGAAAGCTAATAAAAACTATCTTGACGATGGTGAGAGAACACAAAAGTCCTGTCTTGATGTAGTGTTTGAATTACCAGTACTGCTGCCACAAGCTCTTGGAACTCGCTGCCCGAATCAGTTCGTCTTCTTGAGTCTCAATTTGAAGTTTAAAGACCTCGACCAGATGTGCTGCAACAGGAAGCTGAAGGACTGAGGAAGTCCCTACAGAATTCAGATGCATACCTTCTGGTGCAACAGCAAGCACTGGAGGATTTAAGCGCCAAACAAGAGAAAGTTAATAGCTTGCTAAGCATCTTGCCAGCATTATGGGTACCCATGATATTGTTTCTTGAGCTCTTCTGAAGTGGTTTCAATTCTGGACTTGTTTTGCTGCGTCATTTATTTGCACTGGTCGCCAACTTTGACAACCAGTGTATATGATATGTGGCTTTGTTCCCTATATTTGCACTGGTGGTGAACTTCGATGCCCAGTGGATGTAATATGTGTAATAGTCGTGACAGCCTAGCGTAAGTTTCTTGCTTATTTATTTCCTTATTGTCTTGTTTATTTGTTTGCTTGTAGTCAGTGCAGTTCTTTTTCTGCGGTTTGCTAGTGGCCGCGGTAACCTGTTTTTTTTAAACTAGGCCACAATAACCATGGGCTACATATTTAGTGTAGTTACCATGGGCCTCCTACAGGCAGTAGAAACAATGGGCCTTCTAAGTGCCGTATAAACAATGGGCCTTCTACGGGTCGTAGCATCAATAGGCCTTCTACGGGTCGTATGATCAATCGGCCAAACATGGGCCAATAACATACCACATTTTGGGCCATAAACGGGCTAGATTTGGAATCGTCTATTCATGGGCCAACCATGATGTGCCGTCGTTAATCGGCCGTATTTGATGAAGCTATGAAAATGGCCCAATGAACTAACGGGCCTCAAACGGGCCGATTGTAACCACGGGTTGAGTTTGGCCCACAAGCAGAAATGGCCAGTAACGGGTCGTAAGTAACCGGATTCTGGAAATAAGCCCAAGAATAAATGGGCCCTGAGAACGCCGAAAGATAACACGGGTTGGAAATGGCCCAATGGAATAATGGGTCGTTAATGGGTATAAAGCGGTACACTATTCATTGTTGGCCAGATTCACCACGGGCCGTTAATGGGCCAAGAGTTACAAATGGCCTCCTATGGGCCGAAAGACATCATGGGCCATACATGGGCCGGAAGTTATAACAGGCTGGAATCATATTCGACAGCCCAGATGAAGCTACTGGGCTTAATTCTGATAGGCCGTAATGTGATGTGAGTTAGCGGGCTGTAAATGGGCTATATACGAACAGGCTATTAACAGGCTTTACGTGGGCCGGCCCATTACCTTTTAACCAAGTCAAACAGGCCGGCCTTTTCACCGGAATTGGCCTCTGTTGGGCCATGCCATGTGTCGACGTATCATAGGCGCCTCATGTCCAACGAATGGATGACATCTGTCCCAACGGTCAGCCAACACGTGTTTCCTCTGGCCAATGACAATTTTACATGTGGAAAATCCTGATTGGTCTGGGCTGTTAACGGGTTATCGGATCCAAAACTGGACCCTATAGCTTAACGAAGACCCGTTAAGGTGGATGCCATGTGTCGGTCACCCTTGACGAAAGCACTTCTATGACGCGCGATTTATTGTCATGGAAGTGGACACTTCCATGATGATAATTTTGGTAATGTCATGGGTAGGTATGACTATCTTGATTCTGTCATAAAATCATCATGGATGTACATGCATGACAGAAAACATGACCGGCTTAGCATCCGATCGCACATGCAACTTTTGCTTGGCGTACTCCCTCGGAACACCCTGCATGTCCTTGGGGGACCAAGCGAAGATGTCCCAATTCTCACGGAGGAAGTCGACGAGCTCGCTTTCCTATTTGCTATTGAGGTTAGCCCCCACGACAGCATACTTCTCTGGGTGCGCTGGGTCCAAGATGATCTTCTTGGTCTCCTTGGCATGTTGGAAGGATCCCTCGGCCTCCGCGTCCTTGGGGTGAGATGGCATGTCCGGATGCTTGCTGGCCATGGCCACAGCCGGTCAAGGAGGCACTTCTCTTCGGCAATGACGAGGGACTCGACCAGCCGGGAGCTGGCTGCAGCGCACGTGAGTGACTTCTTGAAGTCGCCGACAATGGTGATGATGCCCTTGGGACCCGGCATCTTCATCTTCAGGTACGCGTAATGCAGAACTCCCATGAATTTGGCCACTGCAGGCCGGCCCAAGAGTGCATGGTAGGGGATGTCCAAGTTGACCACCTCAAACCAAATAGGCTCGCGGCGGAAGTGGGTCTTTTCGCCGAACAAGACATCAATATTGATCTTGCCAATTGGAGAGAAGGAAAGCCCAGGGACAATGCCATGGAACACGGTCCCGCTGGGCTGGAGTTGCTGCTCCTTGATGCCTAGCTTTTCCATGGTGTAGCGGTAGAAGATGTCGATACTGCTACCACCGTCTATCAGGACTCGGGAGAAGCAACACGCCCGCCTCTCGGTTCAGAAGGTGGAGTCCAGCACCATGGCATAAGCACCAGGCATAGGCATCATGGCCGGATCGTCATCACGACTCCAGGTGATGGGCCTCTCAGACCAGTGCAAGATTTCGGGGATCGCTAAAGCAACATCATTCACATCCCGGTGTTGCTGATGCCGAATGTGCTTGTCATCGGCTTCACTGCTGAAAATAACATAAGTGGCGTTCTCGTTAGGGAATTCATCTTGGAACATGCCAACAGGGCGGGCCGGCTGCTGAGGAGCCGGAGCCTCCGGGCCGGCTGGAGGAGGCGCCAAGCCCTCTCCCTTAGTGATTCGGGTGAGCTAGCTGCACTGCCGGGTGGTTGATACATCCATTTTGCATCACGTTTACATACTGTTATTTATGTTAATTTTTATGCATAATAATGCTTTTGGAGTAATTCTAATGCCTTTTCTCTCATAATATGCAAGGTACACACAAAGAGGGGGAATTCCGACAGTTGGGAATCTGGAACTGGAAAAGCTACATCAGTCCACCTATTACAACTCCAAATAAGCCAAAACTTCACGATGAATTTTGATGGAATATACAAGAAATATTGGAGCCAATAAGTACCAGAGGGGGCCCAGCAGGTGGGCACGACCCACATGGGCGCGCCAAGGAGCCCAGGCACACCCTGGTGGGTTGTGCTCCCCACGGCCCACCTCTGGGGCCCATCTTCTGGTATATAAGTCATTTTGACCTGAAAAAATAAGGAGAGGACTATCGGGACGGAGCGCCGCCGTCAAGAGGCGGAACTTGGGTAGGAGCACGTTTGCCCTCCGGCGGAGCGATTCCGCCAGGGGAACTTCCCTCCCGGAGGGGTAAATCATCATCATCATCATCACCAACATCTCTCCCATCTTGGGGAGGGCAATATCCATCAACATCTTCAACAACACCATCTCATGTCAAACTCTAGTTCATCTCTTGTGTTCAATCTTTGTACCGGAACTATAGATTGGTGCTTCTGGTTGACTAGTAGTGTTGATTACATCTTGTAGTTGATTACTATATGGTTTATTTGGTGGAAGATTATATGTTTAGATCCAATATGCTATTTAATACCCCTCTTATCTTGAGCATGATAATCATTTGTGAGTAGTTACTTTTGTTCTTGAGGTCATGGGAGAAATCGTGTTGCAAGTAATCATGTGAACTTGATGTGTGTTCGATATTTTGATAGTGTGCACATTATGATTCCCTTAGTGGTGTCATGTGAACGTCGACTTAATGACCCTTCACCATATTTGGGCCTAAGGAATGCATTGTGGAGTAGTTATTACATCATGTGCTTGTAGTTCAAAATTGAATTATGGACATTAAATGCCTAGAAACTCAATTAATGTATAAAAAGGCCAAATGAACCCAGAATAATTCCAAAATTTAGCGCGATACTTCTATTTGGTCTAAGATGCCTGTGTAAAAATTTAAGGCGGGAGAAGGCAGTGTACGTATGTCGTTTCACACATGGAGGTGAAACGTTCCCTCTCAAAACCACGAGGCTTTTTGAGGGAAGCTCTAGTTTGCAAGAAGCTTACACCAAAGCTTGTCCATCTCGAAATTTGAATTATGCATATTAAATGCGCAGAAACTAAATTAATGTATAAAAAAGGCCAAATGAACCCGGAATAATTCCAAAATTTTGCATGATACTTCTATTTAACTCAATTAATGTATGAAAAAGGCCAAATGAACCCGGAATAATTCCAAAATTTATCACGATACTTCTATTTGGTCTAATCTGCCTGTGTAAAAAAATTATGGCGGGAGAAGGCAGTGTACGTATGTCCTTTCGCACATGGAGGTGACATGTTCCCTCTCGGAACCACGAGCGTTCTTGAGGGAAGCTCCAGTTTGCAAGAAGCTTACACCAAAGCTTGTCCCAATTCGGCCAAAAAAATTACGCAGCATGTTGGTGCCATGTCATGACATCATGCCAAGTTTCATGATTTTCAGGCGTGTTTTGGATTTACATGAATTAAAAAACCAAGTTTCTCAATCTTTCTAGCCGAGCCACGACGCCCAGATGTTTGAATTTCATTCCCATTTCTTGCATGGGACCTATAAATTCACCCAAAGACACACATGTGATTTTTCAACCAACTTCGGTGCACTGGAGGATGTGCTTGTAGTTCGAATTTGAATTATGCACATTAAATGCCTAGAAACTCAATTAATGTATAAAAAGGCCAAACAATCTCGGAATAATTCCAAAATTTATCATGATACTTCTACTTGGTATAATTTTCCTATGTAAAAAAATTAAGGCGGGAGAAGGCAGTATACGTATGTCGTTTCGCATAGGGAGGTGACATGTTCCCTCTCGGAACCACGATCCTTCTTGAGGGAAGCTCCGGTTTGCAAGAAGCTTACACCAAAGCTTCTCCCAATTTGGCTAACAAAATTACCGTAGCATGTTGGTGCCATGTCATGACACCATGCCAAGTTTCATGATTTTCAGGCATGTTTTGGATTTACAGGAATTGAAAAAACAAGTTTCTCCATCTTTCAGGCCAAGCCACGACGCCCAGATGTTTGAATTCCATTCCCATTTCTTGCATGGGTCTTATAAATTCAACGAAAGACACATATGTGAGTTTTCAACCAACTTCGGTGCATTAGAGCATGTGCTTGTAGTTCAAACTTGAATTGTGCACATTAAGTGCCTAGAAACTCAATTAATGTATAAAAAAGGACAAATGAACCCAGAATAATTCCGAAATTTAGCGCGATACTTCTATTTGGTCCAAGATGCCTGTGTAAAAATTTAAGGCGGGAGAAGGTAGTGTACGTATGTCGTTTCACACACGGAGGTGAAACGTTCCCTCTTGAAACCACGAGGCTTCTTGAGGGAAGCTCCAGTTTGTAAGAAGCTTACACCAAAGCTTGTGCCTCTCGAAATTTGAATTGTGCATATTAAATGCCCAGAAACTCAATTACTGTATAAAAAGGCCAAACGAATCCGGAATAATTCCAAAATTTAGCACGATACTTCTATTTAACTCAATTAATGTATTAAAAAGGACAAATGAACCCGGAATAATTCCAAAATTTAGCATGATACTTCTATTTGGTCTAATCTGCCTGTGTAAAAAAATTATGGTGGGATAAGGCAGTGTACGTATGTCATTTCGCACACGGAGGTGACATGTTCCCTTTCGGAACCACAAGCCTTCTTGAGGGAAGCTCTAGTTTGCAAGAAGCTTACACCAAAGCTTGTCCCAATTTGGTCAAAAAAATTACGCAGCATGTTGCTGCCATGTCATGACACCATGCCAGGTATCATGATTTTCAGACGTGTTTTGGATCTATAGGAATTAAAAAACCAATTTTCTCAATCTTTCTAGCCGAGCCACGACACCCAGATGTTTGAATTTCATTCCCATTTCTTGCATGGGACCTATAAATTCACCCAAAGACACACATGTGATTTTTCATCCAACTTGGGTGCACTGGAGCATGTGCATGTAGTTCAAATTTGAATTATGCACATTAAATGCCTAGAAACTCAATTAATGTATAAAAGGCTATACAACCCCAGAATAATTCCAAAATTTAGCACGATACTTCTACTTGGTCTAATTTTCATGTGTAAAAAAAATAAGGCGGGTGAAGGCAGTGTACGTATGTCGTTTAGCACACGGAGGTGACACGTTCTCTCTCGGAACCACGAGCCTTCTTGAGGGAAGCTCCGGTTTGCAAGAAGCTTACACCAAAGCTTCTCCTAATTTAGCCAACAAAATTACCGCAGCATGTTGGTGCCATGTCATGACACCATGCCAAGTTTCATGATTTTCAGGCGTGTTTTGGATTTACAGGAATTGAAGAAACAAGTTTCTCAATCTTTCCAGCCAAGCCACGACGACCAGATGTTTGAATTCCATTCCCATTTCTTGCATGGGACCTATAAATTCAACGAAAGACACACATGTGATTTTTCAACCAACTTTGGTGCACTAGAGCATGTGCTTGTAGTTCAAAATTGAATTATGCACATTAAATGCCTAGAAACTCAATTAATGTATAAAAAGGCCAAATGAACACGGAATAATTCTGAAATTTAGCGCGATACTTCTAATGGTCCAAGATGCATGTGTAAAAATGTAAGGCGAGAGAAGGCAGTGTACGTATGTCGTTTCACACACGGAAGTGAAACGTTCCCTCTCGAAACCACGAGGCTTCTTGAGGGAAGCTCCAGTTTGCAAGAAGCTTACACCAAAGCTTGTGCCTCTCGAAATTTGAATTATGCATATTATATGCCCAGAAACTCTATTAATGTATAAAAAAGGCCAAATGAACCCGGAATAATTCCAAAATTTAGCACGATAATTCTATTTAACTCAATTAATGTATGAAAAAGGCCAAATGAACCCGGAATAATTCCAAAATTTAGCACGATACATCTATTTGGTCTAATCTGCCTGTGTAAAAAAATTATGGTGGGATAAGGCAGTGTACATATGTCATTTCACACATGGAGGTGACATGTTCCCTCTCGGAACCACGAGCCTTCTTGAGGGAAGCTCCGGTTTGCAAGAAGCTTACACCAAAGCTTGTCCCAATTTGGTCAAAAAAATTACGCAGCATGTTGCTGCCATGTCATGACACCATGCCAAGTATCATGATTTTCAGGCATGTTTTGGATTTACAGGAATTAAAAAAACCAAGTTTCTCAATCTTTCTAGCCGAGCCACGACGCCCAGATGTTTGAATTTCATTCCCATTTCTTGCATGGGACCTATAAATTCACCCAAAGACACACATGTGATTTTTCAACCAACTTGGGTGCACTGGAGCATGTGCTTGTAGTTCAAATTTGAATTATGCACATTAAATGGCCAGAAACTCAATTAATGTATAAAAGGCTATACAACCCCAGAATAATTCCAAAATTTAGCATGATACTTCTACTTGGTCTAATTTGCATGTGCAAAAAAATTAAGGCGGGTGAATGCCACGACCGGTTTTCCAATAAAAATATTTATTGAGAAACCATCCTGACATGTTATTTAGGCTAGTGCACTTCTCCAGATCCTACATGATGCGCAAACAGGCTACTTCTCACAACCTATGTACATATCTTACAAGCGGTACAATACACGGCAGCTAAGCGTACTCAGGCAGAGATGTTGACGACCTCCTCTGCCCTGCCGAGGGCGAGGCATAGCGAGGTTGGGGATTCGACTTCCTCCTCGCTAATGGGGTCCATACGTGTAGTGTTGCGCAGAGTGGACGGAGCGGTTGCCAGGGGCGGAGCAACACGTACAGGAGTGGGCGCGAAGGGTGGTGCAGTGCGTGCTGAAGTGGGTGCAATGACTTGGTTGAATTCTTCGGTAGAAGGCAGGCGACGAGTAGGCGTATAAGATACTGAGGACGAGACCAAAGTCAGTGGCGGAGCGATGGGTAGGAGCTCCCTCCTGTTGGAGGCACAGCCATGGACTGAGTCCATGCGGGTAGCTACGAAGTCGTCCACCAGGTTGTCGAAGGCTGCCTCCAGGGCCCGGAGATACTCAATGAGCATCTCAAAAGCCTCGTCTCGTTCTCCTCTGGGGCAGGAGTATGCGTAGTGACAGGTGTAAGGCACATGGCACGGAAGATAACGGTAACGACGAGTCTTCATCACGGGAAGGACATCCCTGAGACGAGCTATCGCCTCGCGGGCTGCCATCTGCATAGCATGCCTCTCCGTAGGCATTGCTCTTCCCACGAACCGGAAGCGGCGTAACTCACCACGCCCTCCCTTGAACTGCACTGCGGCCTGGTGCATGGTCAGACTGTCGTTGACTCGGTGCTGGCAGAGTGTGAAGAATGGGCGCACGGATGGCCCCATCGCGACCTCAATGATGAAAGAAAGAAGCTTGACGAACCCATCGGGCACGTTGGCGAAGGTCTGAGACTCGCAGCTGTTGTCGGCCATCTACAAAAGTAGGCAAAAATTCTGCAGGGTCAGATCATAAATTTAGGCTGACTAACAGAAAATGACTACAATTGCAAAAATATAAATTAGCTCTATCATGCTAATAACTAATTAGCGATCGCACCTAGTGGCTTCCTACAGTCAGCCTGGCTCTGGTACCAAGCTTGTCACGACCGGTTTTCCAATAAAAATATTTATTGAGAAACCAATCTTTTGAGTCCAGTATGAGAGAAATCCTCCTCACTGGTAGACAATTTCTTGATACAATAAGCCAGTAGCATAAAATATATTACAGGGTCGAACTACGGTTGCTCAACCAAATTATTACAAGCACGCCAATAATTATACATAATGGCGGACATGACACAATGGTGTGGAGACATACTACTGACTCGAGGATAGGGCGGTGGTGGAAAAACACAGCGGGGAGAGAAATACAAGACTCTAAGTCTATCATCTCATCGAGCGTCGAGGTGAGGCTCGATGAATTTATTTGGTAGCGGAAGCGGATATAAAACAGTGACCAAATCCAGGGTCGCACGAGACTGACTGGGACTCCTCTAAGTGTCGGACTCGCTATCGAAATCTTCATCCATGTAATCGCCTTCGTCAGCATCTGGCCAAATCAACAAGCTAGTGAGTACTTTGAAAGTACTCGCAAGACAGTTCGGACGTAAGATATAACAAATGCATGCATGGATGCGTCATGAATAAATTCACCAATGTACATTCAAAATTATCATAACAAGGTAAGTAAAAGGGAAACGGCGGTAGTCCGCCTGAAATCCCAACAGAACATAAATAATTTCCGATCGGGTGTCTGAAGCGACGCCTCGAAAGGTGAACAAATAAATATAAAGAAAAAGATGCCACAGTCGGGCGTCTTAGCGACACCACATAAAGGGCTTAAAAAGAAATACCTCAGTTGGACGTCGGGGCGACGTCACAGAAAGGGCTTGAAAAGAAATGCCACAGTCGGACGTCGGGGCGATGTCACAGAAAGGGCTTGAAAAGAAATGCCACAGTCGGACATCGGGGCAACATCACAGAAAGGGCTTGAAAAGAAATGCCACAGTCGGACGTCGGGGCGACATCACAGAAAGGGCTTGAAAAGAAATGCCACAGTCGGACGTCGGGGCGACATCACAGAAAGGGCTTGAAAAGAAATGCCACAGTCGGACGTCGGGGCGACATCACAGAAAGGGCTTGAAAAGAAAGGCCACAGTCGGACATCGGGGCGACATCACAGAAGGGGCTTGAAAAGAAAAGCCACAGTCGGACGTCGGGGCAACATCACAGAAAGGGCTTGAAAAGAAATGCCACAGTCGGACGTCGGGGCGACATCACAGAAAGGGCTTGAAAAGAAACGCCACAGTCAGACGTCGGGGCGACTTCACAGAAAGGGCTTTTATGGACAGATAAATAATAATCATAATAAACTTTTAATTCATAAGAATAAATGGGTTAGTCCATCCACAGGAATATCATTTAACCGGAATTAGCACTCATGCGAAACACCGGAGTCTCTGTCATCAACACTGTCATTGTTAGGACAAGATAATACGAATATGGACATGGAATAGATGATTTGGAGGGATATATGACTCTGCAGAGTTTGTACAAAATTATTCCCACAGCCAACGGATTTCCGTAGTCACGAAGGACTAGTTCCGTTTACGGTATTTCGGAAGAAAACACAGCTAACCAGTACACACCCATCATACCTCTCGATGCTAGGAATCACCCTAGACATCGTCCAAGAAAAACTTTTGAGACGGGGAGATCACAATCTCGAATAGCATGGGATCAAATTTATATACGCGCGCTCTAAGGGGTGCCCCCCTCTCGGTCCCAACCGGAAACACCCATGCCCCCTGACCGGATGACTGGCTTTAATCCAGGGCCATGGAACCATCATCACGGCCTCTCCTTTTGGTGTGTACCAAAAAAGCGGTTTGCAACTTACTAAACCATATTCCTTGCGGAAAACATGTGGTAGTACAGGGAAGGAAATGAAAGGAACTGGACCGATACGGTTTGACACTGAAGTCACATAGTCCGGCATGAGACTGGCATGCTACAACACTGCCATCTCACCCATCCTCATGCCAACACATGGCCATTCATACTCACATCCATCCACTTATGGATCATCGAACTCACTTACCTCATTATTGCATAAAATGACATTCATCGATATGCTTATCAACATGCCATGAAACTAACTAAATGCAAAACATTCCAAGACACTCATCATATCAAAATTTCAAACATGCTTGCCTGGTTCAGAGTAGTCGGAGCCTAGCTCGGTGAAGTTCACGGCTCCGTCACCTCCTTCGGTATCTACGGTATAAAGAAAATATATGCGCTATCGTGAATACCAAGGAGTGCACAGAAAGTATACCAAATATTTTCCAAATAAATCTGATAAAAAACTAGACAAAATTTTAAAGAGAACAGAAAAAGAATCAACCAAAAATACCTTTCTGTTTAAAAGTTATAAAGGTTTTTGTCCAGGGACTCATCTATAATGAAACAGAAGTTTTCTAGGGGCTAGTTTATAAAAACAGAAAGCGCTTCGGTAGCGACTACGCCAGCCCAGAGGGAAAGCGCATTCGGAAGAAGACGTTTTCAGAAAACGCTTCGTTTAGGAAGAACAGAGAGGCTGACAGCGGGTCCCGCTTGTCAGGTTTGAAAATATGAACGGGGCGGCAGATCTCGCTGGTGCCCGAGAGCCGCGGTGGTCGCCGGCGGCGATCCACGGCGAGGCAGAGAGATCGGAGGGTACCTCCGTGTTCAGGGCACCCTTCCGCGTCGGTTGGTGGTGGTGGTGGCGGTCGGCGAGCACCACGTCGACGGCGAGCTTTGCTCCGGCGGACGGCGGTTCGGGTGGTTGAGGACTTCGTCGGAGAGAGCTGCAGTGATCAAATTGAGGAGGGGGTTATGCTCCTGGTAGCTAGAGAGGGTAACGAACGGGGTTTGGGCGCCGGAGACGGCCTCACCGGAGCGAATCGAGGTGGCGGCCGAGGCGGATCGGGGCGGCCGGAGTTGAGGGGGAAGACCTCCTCGGGGTCCCCCTAGTGGCCTGGCGTGGCGTTGGTGAGGTGTGGGGATGAGGCGTGCACGAGGGTGAGCTCGGGGGCCCTTTTTATAGGCAGCCCGAGGCGGTGGCCGTGAACGGGGATTTCCGGCGATGGTTACGGTGGCGCAGTGCTCGGTCGGGGGTGATTAGGGAGTCGAGCGCCATCGTGGGAGTTTACTGGGTCCGTTTAGATGCTAACCGGACTTGCATTAGAAGCTTAGGGCAGGCTTTGGTCGGAAGGGGACGGCGCGGGTCCGTTGGCGGCAGAGAGCGCGTCCAGGGCTGTCGGGCCACGGCGACGATGCAGCGGGGGTGCGCTGGCGTGCATGAGGCCACGCGGAGAGCCAGGGAGCGTTGGGCGGCGCGGAACGGCGTTGAGCCGCCGTTCTTTCCCCCTGTCAGCCGCCACGGGAGGTACCGACGCCGCGGAAGACTCCGGCGAGGGCGGGCCATTGTGCCACCGACGCCAGGAAGAGGCCAAGTGAGCGTGTCGTGCTCCAGACAGTAGGAAGAGGCGGAGAGGAACGTGCCAAATGCACTGTGAACGCGTGAGAGGAACTGACGAACGCACACGACACTGAAACTGAACTTTTCTTAATTTTTGAACAGTAACAGTGCCCGCAAGGTGTTCGACAGAATGAAAATGGCATCTAGGGATTTTCCTTGAGCTAAAACTTGGTGGAGTGGCTTCACATTGCTCACATAGGTTGCCTGAATTTTGGTGGAATTTTTGGAGTAGTGTAGATATGAATTTCATCAAATTTGGCAAATCTGGTCCAAACTTGCAGAGGCTGAATTTTGAAAATTTTGAAAAGAGAAGGAGTGGATCAAGATGGTTCTGGGTTGTGGGTACAAAGGACTATCCAGGAGAGTTGGTTTGAGGTCAAAACTCAAATGCAATATGGTACTTGCTTTGAAAATCATTTGGGCTCAAAATAATTTTCAGAATTGATTTGAGAGGGAAAATAATTAGAATAAAATCTAAAACTTGTTTGGATTAGTTGGGACAGAGAACTTAGGTTGATCACAAGGTGTAGGGGAGGTTTTGGAGGGGTTTTACCACATGGAAACAAAGCAAAGTCAAGGGTGGTTCGAAGATATGAAAATCCCCAAATTTTCATAGAGCTTCATTTTAAAAGAAAACAATTTAAACTCAAAAATTAAATTTGACAGAACCAACAGAGAAGAAGTTTCAAAAGATCAAACACCAAGGTTTGAAAAAAATAAAATCCTTGCCAAGGCAAAGGAAGTTTTTAAGTGGAAGGTTTTTCTGAAAAAGAAAAATTTTAAATAGCCTCTCCTCAAAAACCACAAAGTTTTTGATAAAAACCAAATAAAAATTTTAGAGTGTCACAACACCTACCCCCTTAGGAAAAATCTTGTCCCCGAGATTTCAGCTGATCCTTAAATAGGTGTGGATGCTCAGTCCGAAGAAAATCCTCGCTTTCCCAAGTTGCTTCACTGTCGGTGTGATTGCTCCACTGGACTTTGAAAAACTTGATGGTCTTCTGTCGGGTCCTCCTTTCAGACTCCTCTAATATTCTTACGGGACGTTCTCGATAAGTGAGGTCTGGCTGCACATCAATGTTTTCATGGGATACTTGTTTCTCTGGGTTGCTTACATACTTCCTTAATTGAGAGACGTGGAACACGTCGTGAATGTCGGACAAGTCTTCGGGTAAGTCTAGCTGGTAGGCTACAGTGCCTCTTCGTGCCACTATGCAGAATGGTCCAATGAATCTTGGTGCTAACTTTCCTTTAATCTTAAATCGTTGCAATCCTCTCATAGGGGATACTCTTAGGTATACGAACTCACCGGGTTCGAAGCTGACCTTACGATGTTTCTGATCATAATAACTCTTCTGTCGACTTTGAGCGGTCTTAAGTCGGTCTCTGATTAGCTTGACCTTTTCCTCGGCTTCTCTGAGCATGTCTGGTCCGAAGATGCGGCTGTCTCCGGTCTCTGACCAATTTAACGGGGTACGACATCTCCGTCCGTACAAAGCCTCAAATGGTGCCATTTGTAGGCTGGCCTGGTAGCTATTGTTATACGCGAACTCGGCGTATGGCAGGCTTTCTTCCCAACTGGTTCCATATGTGAGGACACATGCTCTTAGCATGTCTTCTAAAATTTGGTTTACGCGTTCAGTTTGTCCATCAGTCTGTGGATGGTATGCGGTACTGAAGGCTAGTTGGGTTCCCAGAGCCTGTTGTAAATGCTCCCAAAATCTTGAGACGAACTGAGTGCCTCTGTCGGATATTATAGTCTTCGGGACACTGTGCAGACAAACTATGCGGGAAAGATAAATCCTGGCAAGCCTCCGAGTGGTGTAGGTTGTCTTCACTGGAATAAAGTGTGCCACTTTGGTCAACCTGTCAGTGATGACCCATATGGCATCATTCCCGTGTCATGACCGAGGTAGTCCGACAATAAAATCCATCCCTATTTCATCCCATTTCCACTCAGGTATTTTGTTTGGTTGCAGTAGTCCAGCTGGTCTCTGATGTTCAGCTTTTATGCGTTGACATGAGTCGCAACATGCAATGAAGGCGGCTATGTCCCTCTTCATACCGTGCCACCAAAATCTTTCCTGAATATCCTTATACATTTTGGTTCCTCCAGGGTGGATCGAATATGGAGTCGTGTGTGCTTCAGCTAAAATTTGCTGTTTAAGGTCTTCTATGTTTGGCACGCATAGCCTTTCTCCGTACCATAATATTCCTTCATTATCTATGACGAATTTCGAGGCCTTGCCCATATTCAACTTTCTTTTAATTCCTTCAATGCTGGGGTGACCGGGCTGAGCTTCTTTAATTTTCTCCACAAGGTTGGGTTGTATTTCCAAGTTTGATATGGTGCCTTCTGCTGCCATTATCAAGTTGAGCTTGGCAAAGTCTTGATGGAATTCGGGCCTCAAGCTGTGCAGATAGTTTCCGTCGGAGCTGGGGTTCCGACTCAGGGCATCGGCCACTACATTTGCTTTCCCTGGATGGTAATGGATCCCAACATCATAATCCTTTACCAATTCCAACCAGCGTCGTTGCCATAAATTTAGTTCTGGCTGCGTGAAAATATATTTGAGACTTTTGTGATCCGTATATATTTCACATCGATTCCCAAGTAAGAAATGCCTCCATTCCTTGAGTGCATGAATAACCGCTGCCATTTTCTAAATCATGAGTGGGATAGTTTTCCTCATGCTTGCGAAGTTGCCTTGAAGCGTAGGCGACAACCTTGCCTTCCTGCATCAACACGCATCCGAGACCTTTTCTGGACGCGTCACAATATACTTCAAAATTCTTGTGTATGTCGGGTACAATTAATACCGGTGCTGTTGTTAATTTGTGCTTTAGCTCTTGGAAACTTTTCTCGCAGGCTTCTGTCCACTCAAACTTCTTATCTTTCTTGAGCAACTGTGTCATAGGCTTGGCTATGGTGGAAAATCCTTCAATAAATCTGCGGTAATATCCTGCCATTCCCAAGAAACTCCGTATGTCCGTTACGCTGGCTGGTGATTTCCAGTCAAGTACGGCCTTAACTTTCTTTGGGTCCACTGCGATACCGTCTTGAGTCAGCACGTGGCCTAGAAAACCTACTTGTCTTAGCCAAAATTCGCACTTGCTGAACTTGGCATACAATTGGTGTTTTCTTAGCTCTCCTAGCACAATCCTGAGATGTTCTGCGTGCTCTTCTGGTGTCTTGGAGTATACCAGAATATCGTCGATGAATACCACGACGAACTTGTCCATAAACTTCATAAATACTTTGTTCATGAGGTGAACAAAATATGCTGGGGCGTTAGTTAATCCAAATGGCATCACTGTGAACTCGTACAGTCCATATCTGGAGGTGAAGGCTGTTTTGGGGATATCTTCCGTTAGTACCTTCAATTGATGGTATCCTGACCTTAAGTCAATTTTTGAGAATACCTTGGCCTGAGCAAGTTGATCAAACAAATCGTTTATCCTTGGCATCGGGTATTTGTTTTTGACTGTGACCATGTTAAGTGCTCGATAGTCGATACACAATCTCAGCGTTCCATCCTTCTTTTTGGCAAATAAAATTGGTGACCCCCAAGGTGAGGAGCTGGCTCGAATGTATCCTTTTTCCAGTAATTCCTTTATTTGCTTCTTCAACTCGACCAACTCGGATGGTGCCATTCTGTATGGTTTCTTGTATATGGGGGCGGTTCCTGGTGCTAGCTCAATGCGGAATTCTATTTCTTGGTCTGGTGGCATGCCTGGCAGCTCTTCAGGGAATACATCTGGAAATTCACACACTACTGGAACCTTGTTTAGCTCAGAAACGTCCACCTTATTTAATCTCGGTTGCCGGGGTCTTTTTCCTTCCTTGGCTGATACTCTTATTGTCTTCCCTTGGTGGTGTGTGAGAATCACGGTCCTGTTGAAATAGTCGATGAAACCTTTATTGGTGGTTAGCCAATCCATCCCTAGGATGATATCCAGTCCTTTATTTTCCAATACAATAAGATTTGCGTGAAACTCCAATCCTTCGAACTCAATGACCACATTCTGACAGTAATTCTGAGAAACTTGCTGAATCCCAGGGGACTTGATGATCATGGATTTCTCCAAAGGAAGTATCGAAAACTTATTTTGCAAAGCAAAACTTTTCGAAATGAAAGAGTGAGAAGCTCCAGAATCAAACAAAACCATTGCAGGTATTGTGTTGACAGGAAACGTACCGAGTACGATATCCGGAGCATTTTGTGCCTCCTCTTTGGTTACGTGGTTCAGATGACCCTTCCTGTGGTTATTGTTGGGATTGAAATTGTTTCGCTTGGGTGCTGAATTATTGCCGCCGTTGTTCGGCTTTGGGGTTGAACTCCTTGGCTTGGGGCACTATTTGGCATAGTGCCCTTCTTCTCCACAAGCGTAACAAGTAACGCCGGGGCGATAGGTGAATTCCTTGTCCCTTGCATGAAAATTCTTGATTGGGCGTGAGACATTGGATGAGAATTTGTGTGTCCCACCCTTTTGAAAATCTGTCTTGCTTCGGTGATTGCGAGCGTGATTAGTCTGGTCCCTTTTTCGCTTGCGGATATCTTCCAGACTGCGTCTCTCATTTTCCAGAGTAATGGCTTTGTCCACCAGTGTTTTAAAATCAGGAAAAGTGTGCACGACCAGTTGGCATTTAAGCGCGGGCGCCAGACCGTCAAGGAATTTCTCCATCTTCTTGATTTCAGTCATACGTTCCTCATTGGCGTAGCGGGATAATAGGGTAAATTGACTGTTGTAATCTGACACTGTCATGTTCCTTTGTTTGAGGTCATCGAATTCTCTCTTCTTGATTTTCATAATACTCTTAGGAATATGTGCACCACGGAAACCTTCCTTGAAATCATCCCAGGTTATGTTATTTTCATTGGGATGCATGTGCAGAAAATTCTCCCACCATGATGCGGCTGCTCCTGTGAGATAGTGTGGAGCATATAGCACTTTCTCGAGATCTGAACATTTTGCAATAATTAATTTCCTCTCCATATCTCGAAGCCAGTCCTCGGCTTCAAGAGGCTTGTGAGTGTGAGGAAATGTTTGAGGACGTGTCTTCTGTAGTTCAGATAACTGTCACACCCTAGCTAGTCATGCATTAGAGTGTTGCATCATGTTTATTCTTTCACCAGAAACCTGAAATGGGGATGACAGAACCCCCAGTCCCCTCTGAAACCAACTAGGGTTTACTAAAAACTTTCTCAATGAACCTGAAATGCCCTTCTAAAATGCCCATCATTTTTGTCTTGGTTCAGAACCTCTGCCAAAAGTGGTGCACATTTTCTTGGGCCATCTTAGGGTTTTTGAATTAAATCATAAATATTTGAATTTGGGCATTTAAAATTATATAAAATATTTAAATGCTCAAATATCTCCAAACTAAAATGTTTCATGTTGGAAATAATCCAACTATGGACCAGGAGTAGTTTGGTGATTTTAGGAGTAGCCTAAGTATTTTATTTAATTCAACAAAGTTGCAGAAGTATTAAAAAACAAAAAACAGAAAAAACGGAAAAAACTTACCTGGCGCCCAGCACCCGGCCCACCTGCCGGCCCAGCCCAGCACCGCTCCAGCGAGCTGCTTGCCGGCCAGGCAGGAGGGAGTGTGCCGGCGCGGCGCCGCCAACCGCGCCACGCCACCTGCTCGCCTGCGCCTGCCCTCCCCTCCTGCTCGTGCCTGGATCAGCCACGCCTCTCCCCCTGCTCTCTCTCACTCCCCCGTTCTCCTCCTCCCTCGCTCTCTCTCACACGCCGAACACCCCCGCGCCATTCGCCGACGCAGCCATCGCCGCCCCTCGTCGCTAGCCTCGAAGCCCCGCCACCCCCTCTTTCCCACCGCTCCACGCTCTCCGAAGCCCTGCATCGCGCACGTCGCCGTTCCCTCTCGGAGCTCCGCCATCTCTCCGTCGAATTCTGTCTCCAACCGACCCCCGAGCCGCTCGCAACGCCGATCACCGCACACCTCGCCCAGTCCCCGTCGCTGTGATCCCCTTCAGCTGTCGCTCCGGTTCATCTCGGCCTCACCACTTCTCCCCACTGAGCTCGCCATCTTCCCCTCCATTCCGTCTTGCTCCCGACCGTGTACAACCTCCCGAGCTCAACCGCACCCACCGCCGTGGAGCTCGTTGCCGACGTGCTCCCGGTCACCCTCCGGCCACAAACTGGTGTCCATCATGCTCACCGTATCACTTAGCACCTAGCTAGCCACTCCCCGAGCCTCACCGACCCCTCTAGCGTCAAGTTCGTCTTCGGCCGAACCCCGGTGGCCGCCAAAGTCGTCACCGGCGCCAACTCCGGCCACCCCGACCCCAACGGACTCCACCAAGAGCTGCGGCTCGACCTCAGCTCCTCTCCGGTGGCCTCCGCGGCTCGTTTGGTTGCCGGAACGACAAAAATCACTTCCGCCGCCGCGTCGGGCTCGCCGGCGGCTAAACGCCGGTGCAGCCAACCCGGGTTTGACCACGGGTGGGCCCTAGTTGACTCCCCTGAGTCAATGACAGGTAGGGCCCAACCCTGTTAATTAAACATGTTTAGTTTTAATTAAACTCTAATTAATCTAATCACACTGACACGCGGGACCCACTGTCAGGTTTGACCCGGACGTGTTCCGTTGACCTGTTGACGTCACACTGACGTCAGGCTGACGCAATAATTGACTTTCTGGAATTAATCTAATATAGGAAATTCCAGAATATAGTTTAAACTTCAAAAATTCATAACTTTTATTCTGTAACTCCAAATCAGACAAATTATATATGAAAAATGATCAGAAAAATCCAATCTATCCATCTGTACTATTTTCATGCATGATTAAACAAGTTAACCTGATGTTTAATGCAGAACAAGGAAGAGCACTTTAAAAGGCCATGTTTGAGTTTGAAATTTGAATCTTTGATTCAAATTGGTTCAAACCCTTCTGGTCTTAGTTGCATTAGCCCAACACACTCATATTGCTATGTTTCATGCATGCATCATATTGTTGCACATTGTTTGGTGATGGTTGTGTATCGGTGTTCTTTGCGGCAGGTTCTGCCCCCGAGGAGTACCGTGATTACCCTAACGAAGAACCGTATCAGTGCATCGAACCATCAGGCAAGCAACCAACCATTTGATCATATCGATACAATCCCATGTTCTCGCTCCTGCTCTCTTTCACTGCATTAAGACAACGCGTTTCAAACTGCTGTGTGCTACGGTAGTTGAACCCATTTCCTCTGCATGACCTGTCATTGCCACAGTAACTAGATGAAACCCACTAGCATGTGTAGGAGTTGATTGAGCCATATGTATGTGTTGTTCCTACCTTGCTATGCCTGCTATGCTTAGAGTCGTGTCAGGTCTGGTTCATCTGGGTGATGGCTAGAGTGAAATGATTATGTCGGTAATGAGAGTGGTGTGGTGAACACGTTTTGGTAAAGGTATCGATGAGAGGCCATGTAGGAGTACATGGTGGGTTGTTTCATTGAAGCCGACCTTAAGCACTGAGATCTGTATGTGTGATTTAAGATACAGCTACTACCATGCATTGGGCCCTGAAATATGACCCCGCTCGACTTCTTATTCACCCTAGCTCTCTGTCCAGGAGTTGCAAGTAGTTTCTGGTGTTTGTAGCCTACTGGAGGCCGTGGACAGCGCTGACCGTAGGGGTGGGCTGTGATGCGGTAGGTACGTGGCACGGTGTACCGAATACCCGTTAGGTATCTCGGGAACCCTGTTCACATCGTTCGGGGCCGTATGGGAAACCTCGGCCGGACTCCCTGCGGATGGAACCTGGATAGGTGATAAACCTGGACTAGAGGCTTAAGTGTTTAGGTAGGTCGTGGTCTACACCCACGTCGGTTTTCGCTTGAAGTCTGCCGAGCACATGTCGTGTGCAGACGCTAAGTGGTGGAAACATGTATGAAGAAGTACACCCCTGCAGGGTTATCATGATCTATTCGAATAGCCGCGTCCGCGGTAAAGGACTACTTGGTTGCCTATACAGTTCATAGACAAGTAAATGGAAACTACTAAAAGCTTCAAGATAAGTGTGAGTGCCGAGGATGGCTCTTCCGTAGGAAGACGGAGGTGGATCCTCGGTAGTGTATTAAAGTGGTGAGTAGTGGACTCGTGTGCACAAAACCATTTCAAGTTGGAGTCTCGTAGGATAGTCTAGCCAAGAGTCAAAGCTGGCTTGCTGCAATAACTCCACCAACCCTTCTTGATAATGTGCATGTATGTAGGATCTGATGTAAGTCTTGCTGAGTACCTTTGTACTCATGTTGCTATAATTTACATTTTTACAGAAGACGCTGCAACCCCTTCTGATGGGTTCTACGTAGACGTTGACATCAATGAGTAGGCTAAGGCCCAGGTGGTGATCCTGAGCTTGTGAAGGACCACGTAGTATAGCTAGGCTTTCCAAGCCTCTTTTATTTTACTAGCTGTCTGTACTCAGACAAGTTACTTCCGCTGCTGGTTTGTATGACTGTATGACTTGAATGCTGGGTCGTGTGACCCATACCTTTGTGTATGTTATGTATGGCTCTCTGAGCCTTAAATAAAGTGCTTGTGTCATAGAGTCATGTTGTGATGCCTTGTTGTGTTTGCACATATCGGGCATATTGTGTGTATGATTGAAATGCTTGGTATGTGTGGGATCTGACTACCTAGTTGTTTATCCTTAGTAGCCTCTCTTACCGGGAAATGTCTCCTAGTGTTACACTGAGCCATGGTAGCTTGCTACTGCTCTGGAACACTTAGGCTGGCCGGCATGTGTCCTTCTTCGTTCCTGTGTCTGTCCCTTCGGGGAAATGTCACGCATTGAGTACCGGAGTCCTGTTAGCCCGCTACAGCCCGGTTTACCGGAGTCCTGCTAGCCCAGTGCTACAGCCCGGACCCACCTGCTGATGACCGACACGTTCGTTGCTGGGTCATGGATGCCTATCCCTGTAAGCACTGTGCCACCTTGGATTTACGACTAGTCATGTCAGCCCGGGCTCTTTATCATATGGATGCTAGCGACACTATCATATACGTGAGCCAAAAGGCGCAAACGGCCCCGGGCAAAGGTAAGGCGACACCCGTGGGGATGCCGTGCGTGAGGCCGCAAAGTGATATGGGGTGTTACAAGCTAGATCGATGTGACATCGAGTCGGGGTCCTGACAGCGTTGGCATCAGAGCCGGACTGCCTGTAGGTTCTCCAAGCCAAACTGGTCGATGTTGAGTCTAGAAATTCTTTAGTTATATGTAGGGGAATTGTTTGTAGGTTGGAACGTAAGGCTCTTTTTACTCCTTTATCTTATGACATTCTGATCTGAGTCAGTCTATTCTTCCACTGGGGGTTAAGGAATTAGGATCTTTCTCTCTATCAGGATCACGTGTTACCAATCAGTAGTACCTTATAGGTTTGATGGATACAAGCCTAGTACAGTTCTACTACCACATCATGTTGTTAGGATGGACTCAGAACTATGATATGATGATGTTGAGTGTGTATGAAATCCTCTGTCAAATGTCTCAAAATCCTTCTTGAGCATTTACAGCTGTTACGCTGCCGAAATTTTGTTAGAAATTCTAATGCCTTTGCATTATGGTTGTGCTTTCAGATGGCCACTCGCGACCTTAATCCAGTGGTTCGCCTGACTCGATGCCTAGATGTACCTGGCCATACCGCCATGTTGGTCAGGGTAATGACTGAGGCTGGATACCGTTGGTATCCTGAGTACACGGTCGAAGAGCAATTCCGAGACTTTAATCAAAGCCAGTATCTCTGCACTGTCAGGATATTTCCATCTTATCCTTGGTCCACCGAGCCCCTTCACTGCTCCTATGGACTCGGGGTTACTATTGAGATGGCTGTGCAGGACGCCGCCTACTCCATGATGACCATCATGCGAGTCAGGTCTGGCCTATTTTGGGACTCTGACTTCCGGTATATGCCAGGATCACTTCTGGGAGCACAAGGGTATCTCCAGGCTATCTATGCTGACCCCACCCAGGAGGATTCACGGACTCGCACTACTGCCGAGGAAGCTCAAGAGGATCCCAACGTCGTTCTTGGTACGCTTCTTGTTAATTGCCACCCGGCATCTGTTCTTTTCGATAGAGGAGCCTCTCATTCTTTTATATCCGAAAATTATGCTCGTTTGCATAACATCGCATTCTGTGACATGCCAACCTCTATGGTAATTCAAACTCCGGGATCCAAATGGCAAACTTCTAGAGTAAGCCATGGAAATGAAATCCAAGTCGACAGACTTGTTTTCCTCGCATCTTTGATAGCCCTTAAATCTTCAGATATTAATATCATTCTGGGTATGGACTGGATGTCAGTTCATCATGCCCAAATTGATTGCTTCTCTAGGACTGTTCAACTTACCCATCCTTCGGGGAAGATAGTCAATGTCTTGACCCGAATAGCCAAGCGACAGTTATATTCTCTTAACGCGAGCCCTTTGCGAGACCTTGAGGACGTCCCGGTAGTCCGTGACTTTCCGGATGTCTTCCCAGAGGAATTGCCAGGTGTTCCACCTGACAGGGATGTTGAGTTCGTAATAGACCTCATTCCAGGAACCGTTCCGATTGCTAGAAGACCCTATAAGATGGCACCACTAGAACTAGCCGAGCTTAAGAAACAACTCGATGAGTCCTTGAAAAGGGGTTTCATCCGACCTAGTTCATCTCCGTGGGCTTGCCCCGTCCTCTTCGTCAAGAAGAAGGATGGTACGGACCGGATGGTTGTAGATTACCGACCTGTCAATTTGGTCACAATCAAGAACAAATATCCGCTCCCTAGGATCAACGACCTGTATGATCAGCTCGCTGGATCCTCAGTCTTCTCCAAAATGGATTTGAGGTTGGGCTACCATCAAATCAAAATCAGAAACGGGGACATTCGTAAAACGGCCTTTGTTACTCGTTATGGCCAATACGAGTACACCGTCATGTCCTTCGGTTTAACCAACGCTCCAGCCACCTTTTCTCGGTTAATGAACTCAATCTTCATGGAGTATTTGGATAAATTCGTCGTGGTTTACCTAGATGATATACTCATCTACTCCAAGAACGAGGAAGAACATGCCGAACATCTAAGGCTAGTGTTAAAGAAACTTCGAGAGCACCACCTTTATGCCAAGTTTTCCAAATGTGAATTTTGGTTGTCAGAAGTGACCTATCTGGGTCATGTAATATCTGGTAAAGGTATTGATGTTAACCCTGAGCGAGTTCAAGCCGTCCTTAATTGGACTCCACCTGAATCGGTCAAGCAAGTTCGGAGTTTTCTGGGCTTAGCGAGCTATTGCCGTCGCTTTGTCGAAAATTTCTCCAAAGTTGCTAAACCTCTAACCGAACTCCTCAAGAAAGATAAAAAGTTTGAATGGACTCCACAATGTGAGCACAGCTTTCAGGAACTGAAAAGATGCCTGACTTCTGCTCCCGTTCTGGTACCGCCAGACTTCCCTAAGGACTTTGTTATCTACTGCGACGCCTCGCGACAAGGACTAGGTTGCATCCTCATGCAAGATCGACACGTAATTGCTTACGCTTCACGGCAATTGCACCCACATGAGGAGAATTATCCTACTCATGATCTAGAGCTTGCAACCGTAGTCTATGCACTTAAGACCTGGCGACATTACCTCCTCGGTAACCGTTGCGAAATATTCACTGATCACCCAAGTCTGAAGTACATTTTCACCCAACCGGATTTGAATCTCAGGCAAAGACGTTGGGTTGAGTTGATCACAGATTTCGACTTAGGAATAACTTACACCCCAGGGAAAGCCAACGTCATGGCTGATGCGCTAAGTCGTAAATCTTATTGTAACAACCTGATGTTACAACAAAGTCAACCGCTTCTCCATGAGGAATTTCGGAAGCTTAACCTTCACATTGTTCCTCAAGGATTTCTTTCCACCTTGGTGGCGAAACCTACTCTTACGGATCAAATCATCGCTGTCCAAAAGCGAGATAAGGGAATAGCTAAGATCAAGGAGAACATTGCTAGCGGAGATGCTAGTTGTTTCTCCACAAATGATCATGGTGTTGTGTACTTTGGGAACCGTTTAGTGGTTCCCAAGAACCAGCATCTACGACAGTTGATCCTTAAGGAGGCTCATGAATCCCCTCTCACCATTCATCCGGGTAGTACCAAGATGTATCAGGACCTACGCCAGAGGTTCTGGTGGACTAGGATGAAGAGAGAAATTGCTCAGTATATTGCTAATTGCGATGTCTGTCGTCGTGTAAAAGCAGAGCATCAACGGCCTGCTGGCACCCTTCAACCCCTAGCTATTCCTGAATGGAAATGGGATAAAATTGGTATGGATTTCATTACCGGTTTTCCCAGGACCAAGAGAGGGAATAATGCTATCTTTGTCGTTGTCGATCGTCTTTCCAAAGTGGCCCATTTCTTACCTGTTCGTGAGAGTATAACCGCTAGTCAGCTGGCAGACTTATACATCTCCCGAATAGTGTCTCTCCATGGTGTTCCTTTGTAAATTAACTCGGATCGAGGAAGTCTTTTCACCTCTCGATTTTGGGAAAGTTTCCAAAACGCTATGGGAACCCGCCTTTCCTTTAGCACCGCTTTTCACCCTCAATCGAGTGGTCAAGTAGAACGCGTCAACCAGATCCTAGAAGACATGCTTCGAGCCTCTGTTATCTCATTCGGAATGGATTGGGAGAAGTGCCTTCCATTTGCCGAATTCGCTTACAATAACAGCTATCAATCTAGCTTGGGTAAAGCCCCTTTTGAAGTTCTCTATGGACGACGGTGTCGAACACCCCTTAACTGGTCAGAGACCGGGGGAAGACAATTCTTTGGCCCGGATATGATTCATGAAGCAGAAGAGCAAGTTCGCATCGTTCGTGAAAAGTTGAAAACAGCCCAATCTCGTCAAAAGAGTCAATATGACCGAAAACATAAGGCTATGACTTTCGAGGTTGACGAGAAGGCTTACCTTCGGGTTAACCCTCTGAAGGGAACCCATTGTTTCGGTATCAAAGGCAAATTGGCTCCTCGTTACATTGGACCTTTTCGCATTCTCGCTAAACGAGGAGAAGTTGCCTACCAGTTGGAACTACCTCCGCACCTCTCCAGAGTCCACGATGTCTTCCACGTTTCTCAACTCAGGCGTTGCTTCTCGGATCCTATCCGTGGAGTGGACTACGAAACGCTTGATCTCCAAGATAATCTTACATATCGAGAGTACCCCATTCGTATCCTCGATCAGGCCGAGCGTACCACTCGACGTCATAATATCAAGTTTCTCAAAGTTCAATGGTCGCACCATTCTGAGGATGAAGCAACTTGGGAAAGGGAGGATCGTCTTCGACTCGAGTATCCCGCCTTCTTCCCGGAGGAACCCAAATCTCGGGACGAGATTCTTTTGAGTGGGGGTGAGTTGTCACACCCTAGCTAGTCATGCATTAGAGTGTTGCATCATGTTTATTCTTTCACCAAAAACCTGAAATGGGGATGACAGAACCCCCAGTCCCCTCTGAAACCAACTAGGGTTTACTAAAAACTTTCTCAATGAACCTGAAATGCCCTTCTAAAATGCCCATCATTTTTGTCTTGGTTCAGAACCTCTGCCAAAAGTGGTGCACATTTTCTTGGGCCATCTTAGGGTTTTTGAATTAAATCATAAATATTTGAATTTGGGCATTTAAAATTATATAAAATATTTAAATGCTCAAATATCTCCAAACTAAAATGTTTCATGTTGGAAATAATCCAACTATGGACCAGGAGTAGTTTGGTGATTTTAGGAGTAGCCTAAGTATTTTATTTAATTCAACAAAGTTGCAGAAGTATTAAAAAAACAAAAAACAGAAAAAATGGAAAAAAACTTACCTGGCGCCCAGCACCCGGCCCACCTGCCGGCCCAGCCCAGCACCGCTCCAGCGAGCTGCTTGCCGGCCAGGCAGGCAGGCAGGTGCCCGACGGCGACCGCAGCGCGCGCCACGCACCTGCTCTCCGCCTCGCCGCTCCCCTCGCCCGATGACGTCGTGGATCAGCCTCCCTCGCTCCCCCGAACCCCCCATACATCCCCGCTCCTCTCCAGCTCCTCCCCCTCGCGCTCCCCCCCGCCATGGCCGACGCCACCATCGCCGTGCCTTCGTCGTAGCCGTGCTCCCCGCCACCCGTGCGTCCTCTCATCGTGTCCAGGAGCTCCGCCACTGTCCACTTCATCGAGCAGCCGAGCCCCGAGCGCTCGCAACGCCCGAGTCCACCGCAACGACCTCGCCCGAGTCCGCCGTCGCCGGAGATCCCCTTCAACGCCGTCGTCGCTCCGGTTCATCTCCGGCCACACCAAGGGCTTCATCGCACTCACTGTGAGCTTAGCCATCTTCCCCTCCCTTCCGTTCTTGCTCCCGAGCCGTGTAGCAACCTCCCGGAGCTCAACCGCACCCACCGCCGTGGAGCTCATCGCCGACGTGCTCCCGGTCACCCTCCGGCCACAAACTGGTGTCCATCATGCTCACCGTATCACTTAGCACCTAGCTAGCCACTCCCCGAGCCTCACCGACCCCTCTAGCGTCAAGTTCGTCTTCGGCCGAACCCCGGTGGCCGCCAAAGTCATCGCCGGCGCCAACTCCAGCCACCCCGACCCCAACGGACTCCACCAAGAGCTGCGGCTCGACCTCAGCTCCTCTCCGGTGGCCTCTGCGGCTCGTTTGGTTGCCGGAACGGCAAAAATCACTTCCGCCGCCGCGTCGGGCTCGCCGGCGGCTAAACGCCGGTGCAGCCGACCCGGGTTTGACCACGGGTGGGCCCTGGTTGACTCCCCTGAGTCAATGACAGGTAGGGCCCAGCCCTGTTAATTAAACAGGTTTAGTTTTAATTAAACTCTAATTAATCTAATCACACTGACACGTGGGACCCACTGTCAGGTTTGACCCGGACGTGTTCCATTGACCTGCTGACGTCACACTGACGTCAGGCTGACGCAATAATTGACTTTCTGGAATTAATCTAATATAGGAAATTCCAGAATATAGTTTAAACTTCAAAAATTCATAACTTTTATTCTGTAACTCCAAATCAGACAAATTATATATGAAAAATGATCAGAAAAATCCAATCTATCCATCTGTACTATTTTCATGCATGATTAAACAAGTTAACCTGATGTTTAATGCAGAACAAGGAAAAGCACTTTAAAAGGCCATGTTTGAGTTTGAAATTTGAATCTTTGATTCAAATTGGTTCAAACCCTTCTGGTCTTAGTTGCATTAGCCCAACACACTCATATTGCTATGTTTCATGCATGCATCATATTGTTGCACATTGTTTGGTGATGGTTGTGTATCGGTGTTCTTTGCAGCAGGATCTGCCCCCGAGGAGTACCGTGATTACCCTAACGAAGAACCGTATCAGTGCATCGAACCATCAGGCAAGCAACCAACCATTTGATCATATCGATACAATCCCATGTTCTCGCTCCTGCTCTCTTTCACTTCATTAAGACAACGCGTTTCAAACTGCTGTGTGCTACGGTAGTTGAACCCATTTCCTCTGCATGACCTGTCATTGCCACAGTAACTAGATGAAACCCACTAGCATGTGTAGGAGTTGATTGAGCCATATGTATGTGTTGTTCCTACCTTGCTATGCCTGCTATGCTTAGAGTCGTGTCAGGTCTGGTTCATCTGGGTGATGGCTAGAGTGAAATGATTATGTCGGTAATGAGAGTGGTGTGGTGAACATGTTTTGGTAAAGGTATCGATGAGAGGCCATGTAGGTGTACATGGTGGGTTGTTTCATTGAAGCCGACCTTAAGCACTGAGATCTGTATGTGTGATTTAAGATACAGCTACTACCATGCATTGGGCCCTGAAATATGACCCCGCTCGACTTCTTATTCACCCTAGCTCTCTGTCCAGGAGTTGCAAGTAGTTTCTGGTGTTTGTAGCCTACTGGAGGCCGTGGACAGCGCTGACCGTAGGGGTGGGCTGTGATGAGGTAGGTACGTGGCACGGTGTACCGAATACCCGTTAGGTATCTCGGGAACCCTGTTCACATTGTTCGGGGTCGTATGGGAAACCTCGGCCGGACTCCCTGCGGATGGAACCTGGATAGGCGATAAACCTGGACTAGAGGCTTAAGTGTTTAGGTAGGTCGTGGTCTACACCCACGTCGGTTTTCGCTTGAAGTCTGCCGAGCACATGTCGTGTGCAGACGCTAAGTGGTGGAAACATGTATGAAGAAGTACACCCCTGCAGGGTTATCATGATCTATTCGAATAGCCGCGTCCGCGGTAAAGGACTACTTGGTTGCCTATACAATTCATAGACAAGTAAATGGAAACTACTAAAAGCTTCAAGATAAGTGTGAGTGCCGAGGATGGCTCTTCCGTAGGAAGACGGAGGTGGATCCTCGGTAGTGTATTGAAGTGGTGAGTAGTGGACTCGTGTGCGCAAAACCATTTCAAGTTGGAGTCTCGTAGGATAGTCTAGCCAAGAGTCAAAGCTGGCTTGCTGCAATAACTCCACCAACCCTTCTTGATAATGTGCATGTATGTAGGATCTGGTGTAAGTCTTGCTGAGTACCTTTGTACTCATGTTGCTATAATTTACATTTTTACAGAAGACGCTGCAACCCCTTCTGATGGGTTCTACGTAGACGTTGACATCAATGAGTAGGCTAAGGCCCAGGTGGTGATCCTGAGCTTGTGAAGGACCACGTAGTATAGCTAGGCTTTCCAAGCCTCTTTTATTTTACTAGCTGTCTGTACTCAGACAAGTTACTTCCGCTGCTGGTTTGTATGACTGTATGACTTGAATGCTGGGTCGTGTGACCCGTACCTTTGTGTATGTTATGTATGGCTCTCTGAGCCTTAAATAAAGTGCTTGTGTCATAGAGTCATGTTGTGATGCCTTGTTGTGTTTGCACATATTGGGCATATTGTGTGTATGATTGAAATGCTTGGTATGTGTGGGATCTGACTACCTAGTTGTTTATCCTTAGTAGCCTCTCTTACCGGGAAATGTCTCCTAGTGTTACACTGAGCCATGGTAGCTTGCTACTGCTCTGGAACACTTAGGCTGGCCGACATGTGTCCTTCTTCGTTCCTGTGTCTGTCCCTTCGGGGAAATGTCACGCATTGAGTACCGGAGTCCTGTTAGCCCGCTACAGCCCGATTTACCGGAGTCCTGCTAGCCCAGTGCTACAGCCCGGACCCACCTGCTGATGACCGACACGTTCGTTGCTGGGTCATGGATGCCTGTCCCTGTAAGCACTGTGCCACCTTGGATTTACGACTAGTCATGTCAGCCCGGGCTCTTTATCATATGGATGCTAGCGACACTATCATATACGTGAGCCAAAAGGCGCAAACGGCCCCGGGCAAAGGTAAGGCGACACCCGTGGGGATGCCGTGCGTGAGGCCGCAAAGTGATATGGGGTGTTACATGCTAGATCGATGTGACATCGAGTCGGGGTCCTGACAATAACTTCGAATGCTGTTGATACTGTCCATGGTAATTTCCCATGTTCATCATCTCCCGATGTTGTTGCTGACTCTGCTCATAAAGGCGGCACATTTGTGAAAGTGCTGATTCACTGCCCTGTTGGCTTGACTGTCCTTGGGTGAACTCGTTGTTGGGTTGTGTATCATAATTTTCCTCTGGTGGAGTTGGCATGGAGCGTGTCCAAGGATGAGACATTTTTCACTCTGGGGATATATTTTTTGTAAAACTCATAAGAAAAGCGGAAAGAGTCGCAAAACAAAACCATAAATGCATAAAGCTGGCAGATAGAATTAAATAACTCGGCTTACTTAAGAAAAACAAATCGACTTGCCCACGGAGAAGGACTGCTCATTACATATCTTACACGCGGTTGGTAATTATACAATACATCACTCAGGATATGCGTACATAATCCTGACATGTTATTTAGGCTAGTGCACTTCTCCAGATCCTACATGATGCGCAAACAGGCTACTTCTCACAACCTATGTACATATCTTACAAGCGGTACAATACACGGCAGCTAAGCGTACTCAGGCAGAGATGTTGACGACCTCCTCTGCCCTGCCGAGGGCGAGGCGTAGCGAGGTTGGGGACTCGACTTCCTCCTCGCTAATGGGCTCCATACGTGTAGTGTTGCGCAGAGTGGACGGAGCGGTTTCCAGGGGCGGAGCAACACGTACAGGAGTGGGCGCGAAGGGTGGTGCAGTGCACGCTGAAGTGGGTGCAATGACTTGGTTGAATTCTTCGGTAGAAGGCAGGCGACGAGTAGGCGTATAAGATGCTGAGGACGAGACCAAAGTCAGTGGCGGAGCAATGGGTAGGAGCTCCCTCCTGTTGGAGGCACAGCCATGGACTGAGTCCATGCGGGTAGCTACGAAGTCGTCCACCAGGTTGTCGAAGGCTGCCTCCAGGGCCCGGAGATACTCAATGAGCATCTCAAAAGCCTCGTCTCGTTCTCCTCTGGGGCAGGAGTATGCGTAGTGACAGGTGTAAGGCACATGGGACGGAAGATAACGGTAACGATGAGTCTTCATCATGGGAAGGACATCCCTGAGACGAGCTATCGCCTCGCGGGCTGCCATCTGCATAGCATGCCTCTCCGTAGGCATTGCTCTTCCCACGAACCGGAAGCGGCGTAACTCACCACGCCCTCCCTTGAACTGCACCGCGGCCTGGTGCATGGTCAGACTGTCGTTGACTCGGTGCTGGCAGAGTGTGAAGACTGGGCGCACGGATGGCCCCATCGCGACCTGAACGATGAAAGAAAGAAGCTTGACGAACCCATCGGGCACGTTGGCGAAGGTCTGAGACTCGCAGCTGTTGTCGGGCACCTACAAAAGTAGGCAAAAATTCTGCAGGGTCAGATCATAAATTTATGCTGACTGACAGAAAATGACTACAATTGCAAAAATATAAATTAGCTCTATCATGCTAATAACTAATTAGCGATCGCACCTAGCGGCTTCCAACAGTCAGCCTGGCTCTAGTACCAAGCTTGTCACGACCGGTTTTCCAATAAAAATATTTATTGAGAAACCAATCTTTTGAGTCCAGTATGAGAGAAATCCTCCTCACTGGTAGACAATTTCTTGATACAATAAGCCAATAGCATAAAATATATTACAGGGTCGAACTACGGTTGCTCAACCAAATTATTACAAGCACGCCAATAATTATACATAATGGCAGACATGACACAGTGGTGTGGAGACATACTACTGACTCGAGGATAGGGCGGTGGTGGAAAAACACAGCGGGGAGAGAAATACAAGACTCTAAGTCTATCATCTCATCGAGCGTCGAGGTGAGGCTCGATGAATTTATTTGGTAGCGGAAGCGGATATAAAACAGTGACCAAATCCAGGGTCGCACAAGACTGACTGGGACTCCTCTAAGTGTCGGACTCGCTATCGAAATCTTCATCCATGTAATCGCCTTCGTCAGCATCTGGCCAAATCAACAAGCCAGTGAGTACTTTGAAAGTACTCGCAAGACAATTCGGACGTAAGATATAACAAATGCATGCATGGATGCGTCATGAATAAATTCACCAATGTACATTCAAAATTATCATAACAAGGTAAGTAAAAGGGAAACGGCGGTAGTCCGACTGAAATCCCAACAGAAAATAAATAATTTCCGATCGGGTGTCTGAAGCGACGCCTCGAAAGGTGAACAAATAAATATAAATAAAAAGATGCCACAGTCGGGCGTCTTAGCGACACCACATAAAGGGCTTAAAAAGAAATACCTCAGTCGGACGTCGGGGCGACGTCACAGAAAGGGCTTGACAAGAAATGCCACAGTCGGACGTCGGGGCGACATCACAGAAAGGGGTTGAAAAGAAATGCCACAGTCGGACGTCGGGGCGACATCACAGAAAGGGCTTGAAAAGAAATGCCACAGTCGGACGTCGGGGCGACATCACAGAAAGGGCTTGAAAAGAAATGCCACAGTCGGACGTCGGGGCGACATAACAGAAAGGGCTTGAAAAGAAAGGCCACAGTCGGACGTCGGGGCGACATCACAGAAGGGGCTTGAAAAGAAATGCCACAGTCGGACGTCGGGGCGACATCACAGAAAGGGCTTGAAAAGAAATGCCACAGTTGGACGTCGGGGCGACATCACAGAAAGGGCTTGAAAAGAAATGCCACAGTCGGACGTCGGGGCGACATCACAGAAAGGGCTTTTATGGACAGATAAATAATAATTGTAATAAACTTATAATTCATAAGAATAAATGGGTTAGTCCATCCACAGGAATATCATTTAACCGGAATTAGCACTCATTGGAAACACTGGAGTCTCTGTCATCAACACTGTCATTGTTAGGACAAGATAATACGAATTTGGAAATGGAATAGATGATTTGGAGGGATATATGACTCTACAGAGTTTGTACAAAATTATTCCCACAGCCAACGGATTTCCGTAGTCACGAAGGACTAGTTCCGTTTACGGTATTTCGGAAGAAAACACAGCTAACCAGTACACACCCATCATACCTCTCGATGCTAGGAATCACCCTAGACATCGTCCAAGAAAAACTTTTGAGACGGGGAGATCACAATCTCGAATAGCATGGGATCAAATTTATATACGCGCGCTCTAAGGGGTGCCCCCCTCTCGGTCCCAACCGGAAACACCCATGCCCCCTGACCGGATGACTGGCTTTAATCCAGGGCCATGGAACCATCATCACGGCCTCTCCTTTTGGTGTGTACCAGAAAAGCGGTTTGCAACTTACTAAACCATATTCCTTGCGGAAAACATGTGGTAGTACAGGGAAGGAAATGAAAGGAACTGGACCGATACGGTTTGACACTGAAGTCACATAGTCCGGCATGAGACTGGCATGCTACAACACTGCCATCTCACCCATCCTCATGCCAACACATGGCCATTCATACTCACATCCATCCACTTATGGATCATCGAACTCACTTACCTCATTATTGCATAAAATGACATTCATCGATATGCTTATCAACATGCCATGAAACTAACTAAATGCAAAACATGCCAAGACACTCATCATATCAAAAGTTCAAACATGCTTGCCTGGTTCAGAGTAGTCGGAGCCTAGCTCGGTGAAGTTCACGGCTCCGTCACCTCCTTCGGTATCTACGGTATAAAGAAAATATATGCGCTATCGTGAATACCAAGGAGTGCACAGAAAGTATACCAAATATTTTCCAAATAAATCTGATAAAAAACTAGACAAAATTTTAAAGAGAACAGAAAAAGAATCAACCAAAAATACCTTTCTGTTTAAAAGTTATAAAGGTTTTTGTCCAGGGACTCATCTGTAATGAAACAGAAGTTTTCTAGGGGCTAGTTTATAAAAACAGAAAGCGCTTCGGTAGCGACTACGCCAGCCCAGAGGGAAAGCGCATTCGGAAGAAGACGTTTTCAGAAAACGCTTCGTTTAGGAAGAACAGAGAGGCTGACAGCGGGTCCCGCTTGTCAGGTTTGAAAATATGAACGGGGCGGCAGATCTCGCCGGTGCCCGAGAGCCGCGGTGGTCGCCGGCGGCGATCCACGGCGAGGCAGAGAGATCGAAGGGTACCTCCATGTTCAGGGCACCCTTCCGCGTCGGTTGGTGGTGGTGGTGGCGGTCGGGGAGCACCACGTCGACGACGAGCTTTGCTCTGGCGGACGGCGGTTCGGGTGGTTGCGGACTTCGTTGGAGAGAGCTGCAGTGATCAAATTGAGGAGGGGGTTATGCTCCTGGTAGCTAGAGAGGGTAACGAACGGGGTTTGGGCGCCGGAGACGGCCTCACCGGAGCGAATCAAGGTGGCGGCCGAGGCGGATCGGGGCGGCCGGAGTTGAGGGGGAAGACCTCCTCGGGGTCCCCCTAGTGGCCTGGCGTGGCGTTGGTGAGGTGTGGGGATGAGGCGTGCACGAGGGTGAGCTCGGGGGCCCTTTTTATAGGCAGCCTGAGGCGGTGGCCGTGAACGGGGATTTCCGGCGATGGTTACGGTGGCGCAGTGCTCGGTCGGGGGTGATTAGGGAGTCGAGCGCCATCGTGGGAGTTTACTGGGTCCGTTTAGATGCTAATCGGACTTGGATTAGAAGCCTAGGGCAGGCTTTGGTCGGAACGGGACGACGCGGGTCCGTTGGCGGCAGAGAGCGCGTCCAGGGCTGTCGGGCCACGGCGACGGTGCAGCGGGGGTGCGCTGGCGTGCATGAAGCCACGCGGAGAGCCAGGGAGCGCTGGGCGGCGCGGAACGGCGTTGAGCCGCCGTTCTTGCTCCCTGTCAGCCGCCACGGGAGGTACCGACGCCGCGGAAGACTCCGGCAAGGGCGGGCCATCGTGCCACCGACGCCAGGAAGAGGCCAAGTGAGCGTGTGGTGCTCCAGACAGTAGGAAGAGGCAGAGAGGAACGTGCCAAATGCACTGTGAACGCGTGAGAGGAACTGACGAACGCACACGACACTGAAACTGAGCTTTTCTTAATTTTTGAACAGTAACAGTGCCCGCAAGGTGTTCGACAGAATGAAAATGGCATCTAGGGATTTTTCCTTGAGCTAAAACTTGGTGGAGTGGCTTCACATTGCTCACATAGGTTGCCTGAATTTTGGTGGAATTTTTGGAGTAGTGTAGATATGAATTTCATCAAATTTGGCAAATCTGGTCCAAACTTGCAGAGGCTGAATTTTAAAAATTTTGAAAAGAGAAGGAGTGGATCAAGATGGTTCTGGGTTGTGGGTACAAAGGACTATCCAGGAGAGTTGGTTTGAGGTCAAAACTCAAATGCAATATGGTACTTGCTTTGAAAATCATTTGGGCTCAAAATAATTTTCAGAATTGATTTGAGAGGGAAAATAATTAGAATAAAATCCAAAACTTGTTTGGATTAGTTGGGACAGAGAACTTAGGTTGATCACAAGGTGTAGGGGAGGTTTTGGAGGGGTTTTACCACATGGAAACAAAGCAAAGTCAAGGGTGGTTCCAAGATATGAAAATCCCCAAATTTTCATAGAGCTTCATTTTAAAAGAAAACAATTTAAACTCAAAAATTAAATTTGAGAGAACCAACAGAGAAGAAGTTTCAAAAGATCAAACACCAAGGTTTGAAAAAAATAAAATCCTTGCCAAGGCAAAGGAAGTTTTTAAGTGGAAGGTTTTTCTGAAAAAGAAAAATTTTAAATAGCCTCTCCTCAAAAACCACAAAGTTTTTGATAAAAACCAAATAAAAATTTTAGAGTGTCACAGTGAAGGCAGTGTACGTATGTCGTTTAGCACACGGACGTGACACGTTCCCTCTCGGAACCACGAGCCTTCTTGAGGGAAGCTCCGGTTTGCAAGAAGCTTACACCAAAGCTTCTCCCAATTTAGCCAACAAAAGTACCGCAGCATGTTGGTGCCATGTCATGACACCATGCCAAGTTTCATGATTTTCATACGTGTTTTGGATTTACAGGAATTGAAAAAACAAGTTTCTCAATCTTTCCGGCCAAGCCACGACGACCAGATGTTTGAATTCCATTCCCATTTCTTGTATGCGACCTATAAATTCAATGAAAGACACACATGTGATTTTTCAACCAACTTCCATGCACTAGAGCATGTGCTTGTAGTTTAAAATTGAATTATGCACATTAAATGCCTAGAAACTCAATTAATGTATAAAAAGGCCAAATGAACCCGGAATAATTCCGAAATTTAGCACGATACTTCTAATTGGTCGAAGATGCCTGTGTAAAAATTTAAAGCGGGAGAAGGCAGTGTACGTATGTTGTTTCACACACGGAGGTGAAACGTTCCCTCTCAAAACCACGAGGCTTCTTGAGGGAAGCTCCAGTTTGCAAGATGCTTACACCAAAGTTTGTCCCTCCCGAAATTTGAATTATGCATATTAAATGCCCAGAAACTCAATTAATTTATAAAAAAGGCAAAATGAACCCGGAATAATTCCAAAATTTTGCACGATGCTTCTATTTAACTCAATTAATGTATGAAAAAGGCTAAACAAACCCGGAATAATTCCAAAATTTAGCATGACACTTCTATTTGGTCTAATCTGCCGGTGTAAAAAAATTAAGGCGGGAGAAGGCAGTGTACGTATGTCATTTCGCACACGCAGGTGATGTTCCCTCTAGGAACCACGAGCCTTCTTGAGGGAAGCTCCGGTCTCCAAGAAGCTTACACCAAAGCTTGTCCCAATTCGGCCAAAAAAATTACACAGCATGTTGGTGCCATGTCATGACATCATGCCAAGTTTCATGATTTTCACGCGTGTTTTGGATTTACATGAATTAAAAAACCAAGTTTCTCAATCTTTCTAGCCGAGGCACGACGCCCAGATGTTTGAATTTCATTCCCATTTCTTGCATGGGACCTATAAATTCACCCAAAGACACACATGTGATTTTTCAACCAACTTGGGTGCACTGGAGCATGTGCTTGTAGTTCAAATTTGAATTTTGCACATTAAATGCCTAGAAACTCAATTAACGTATAAAAGGCCAACCAATCCCGGAATAATTCCAAAATTTAGCACGATACTTCTACTTGGACTAATTTGCCTGTGTAAAAAAAATTAAGGCGGGACAAGGCAGTGTACGTATGTCGTTTCGCACACGGAGGTGACACGTTCCCTCTTGGAACCACGAGCCTTCTTGAGGGAAGCTCCGGTTTGCAAGAATCTTACACCAAAGCTTCTCCCAATTTGGCCAACAAAATTACCGCAGTGTGTTGGTGCCCTGTCATGACAGCCTGTGCTTGTAGTTCAAATTTGAATTATGCACATTAAATGCCTAGAAACTCAATTAATGTATAAAAAGGCCAAATTAACCTGGAATAATTCTGAAATTAAGCGCGATACTTCTATTTGGTCTAAGATGCCTGTGTAAAATTTTAAGGCGGGAAAAGGCAGTTTACCTATGTCGTTTCATACACGGAGGTGAAACGTTCCCTCTCGAAACCACGAGGCTTCTTGAGGGAAGTTCAAGTTTGCAAGAAGCTTACACCAAAGCTTGTCCCTCTCGAAATTTGAATTATGCATATTAAATGCCCAGAAACTCAATTAATGTATAAAAAAGGCCAAACGAACCCGGAATAATTCCAAAATTTAGCACGATACTTCTATTTAACTCAATTAATGTATGAAAAAGGCCAAATGAACCCGAAATAATTCCAAAATTTAGCACGATACTTCTATTTGGTCTAATCTGCCCGGGTAAAAAAATTATGGTGGGAGAAGGCAGTGTACGTATGTCATTTCGCACACGGAGGTGACATGTTCCCTCTCGGAACCACGAGCGTTCTTGAGGGAAGCTCCGGTTTGCAAGAAGCTTACACCAAAGCTTGTCCCAATTCGGCCAAAACATTTACGCAACATGTTGCTGCCATGTCATGACACCATGCCAAGTGTCATGATTTTCAGGCGTGTTTTGCATTTACAGGAATTAAAAAACCAAGTTTCTCAGTCTTTCTAGCCGAGCGACGACGCACAGATGTTTGAATTTCATTCTCATTTCTTGTATGGGACCTATAAATTCACCCAAAGACACACATGTGATTTTTCAACCAACTTTGGTGCACTAGAGCATGTGCTTGTAGTTCAAATTTGAATTATGCACATTAAATGCCCAGAAAATCAATTAATGTATAAAAAGGCCAAACGAACCCGGAATGATTCCAAAATTTAGCACGATACTCTCATTTGGTCTAATCTGCTTGTGTAAAAAAATTAAGGCGGGAGAAGGTAGTTTACGTATGTCATTTCGCACAAGGAAGTGACACGTTCCCTCTGGGAACCACGAGCCTTCTTGAGGGAAGCTCCAGTTTGCAAGAAGCTTACACCAAAGCTTGTCCGAATTTGGTCGAAAAATTTACTGCAGCGTGTTGGTGCCATGTCATGACATCATGCCAAGTTTCATGATTTTCAGGCGTGTTTTGGATTTACAAGAATTAAAAAACCAAGTTTCTCAATCTTTTCGGCCGAGCCATGACGCCCAGATGTTCGAATTTCATTCCCATTTCTTGCAAGGGACCTACACACATGTGATTTTTCAACCAACTTTGATGCACTAGAGCATGTGCTTGTAGTTCAAATTTGAATTATGCATGTTAAATGCCCAGAAACTCAATTAATGCATAAAAATGCCAAACGAACCCGGAATAATTCCAAATTTAAACACAATAGTCAGGTACTAGTTTCATGTTCACTGTACGTAAATGTTCTAGCAATTCGAACACCATCCTATCCCTCCATAACACCATTTTGTCTTTCAAAACATAATGAAAAAAAATCAGCTTACCGCAAACATTTTACTAGAAAGAATCGTGTGGGATGCGATATAAAATATCTTGGCACACTGTTTTGTCTGGCTTACTCAGCAAGCTTCATCGTCTATAGTACACCGCCCCCGCTTGAACTGCACTGGCGCGCCAGTTTCTCGCGGCACCGAGCGAATTTTTTTTGCCAACGCAGAAATATCTATCTCCCTGCCCCCTCCCTCCCACTAAAAGCCACATTTCTGTTGTTCCTCCTTGCTTTCCAAGTTGAAACCTTCACTCCTGCTTATTGGCAGGTCATCATCCTCGCTGGCAAATCTTCCTCTTACAGCGCCGCATCCTCCTCGGCTACCCTTCTTCTTGCAACGTCGCCTCCTCGCCAGCGACCCTTCTACTTCCAGTGCCGCCTCCTCGCCGGCGACCCTTCTTCTTGCTGCGCGACCTCCTCGCCGCCGACCCTTCTTCTTGTTGTGCGGCCTCATCGATATGGTCAGGTAATCCACACCCCACCCACACCATCCTCCTCCTTTCCTGTCCCACATGCCCTGACCAACGGCGTGACACCTTCCACCAAAATCACTGTCCCCCTCCTCCAATTAAGCGCCGCCCGAGGGAGTCCTGGATTAAGGGGTCCTTGGGTGTCTGAGCTATGTAACATGGGCCAGGCTGATGGACCGTGAAGATACAAGGTACAAGGCCTTTCCCTGTGTCCAGATGGGACTCTCCTTTGCGTGGATGCCAAGATTGGCGTCCATATGTGTACTTTCCTTTCTTTGTAAACCGACCTTGTACAACCCTAGGCCCCTCCGTGTCTATATAACCCGGAGGATTTAGCCAGTAGAGGCTATTACAATTCATATAGGCAAGACATCTAGGGTTTAGCCACTACGATCTCGAGGTAGATCAACTCCTATAACCCTGATACTCATTAAGGTCAATCAAGCAGGAAGTAGGGTTTAACCTCCATTAAGAGGGCCCAAACCTGGGTAAACATCGTGTGCCCTTTGTCTCCTGTTACCTTCGATCCTCAGACACACAGTTCGGGACCCCCTACCGAAATCGGCTAGTTTTGACACCGACATTGGTGCTTTCATAGAGAGTTCCACTGTGTTATCAGCAGAAGGTTCGATGGCTCGTTCAATCATCAACAACAATGTTGTTTTCGGGGAAACCTTTATCCCCTGTCAACTTTTTGTGTTCGGTGGCTTCGCTCTGTGCGCCATTTCAATTTTTCACCTCGAACAGATTGACAGCTACGCCCCTAGTCATCAGATCAGATTCGGGAGCCTGAATTACGTCACCGACGTCCGAGGAGACTTGATCTTCGAAGGGTTCATAGCCTCGACCATTATTCCTGTGCTCCAAGAGGGAAACTCATCGGACTCGTCATGAGGCACTGCTCAACAACCAACTGTCATCCCTGACCTGGCCTTAGATCCAAGGCAGACTACTTCATCCGAAGATGGATATCTGAAACCCATCGGACCTTCTCCTACGATGGAACTTTTCTCCGGAGTCCTGGAGGCAGCTATGTCTTCGCCGAGCCTGGAGTCAAGTAGGACTCTCCCTATCATTGGACAGATGAACCCGCCTCAGGATGCAAACTACAGAATCACGAGGTCTGCATCTGGTGAGCACAGCCTAGAATCTACCGTGCCTAGCCGTGTAGGTCCTCGGTCCCCTGGCCGGCCATCGCTCTTAAACGAGGCCTTGGACTTAATGTGATCCCTCCCCATTACAGAATTTTCACCTCCGAACTATGCCCATCCCGGACTAGGGGTTGAGAGCGGGGAATTTTACGTCCCACCCACCACCCACTTAATAGCCACTGTCGAGGATTTGACCGACATGCTAGATTACGCCTCTGAAGACATCGACGATATGGATGACGAGCCGGAGACAAACAAAGCCAAGACCCGCCATTCACCAGGCGCTGGACGACTACCTCCTCATATGATGTGTACATGGTGGATACACCCAAAGAGGACGACGACGACGGCAGGAAAGATCCGAGTGAAGACAAGCCCGCAGACGCATCACCAAAATGTCGACGTCAGCGATGCCGCTCAAAATCGTGTCGCGAAAAGGACTGTTATACCGGCACCGGAGAAAATAACACTCCGGATAATGCCGAGGATCCCGAAGACCCCGTTGAGCCTATGTCCGAATAGGATGATTGCGAGGAGGGACAAGTCCGCCCCGACGAGCTGGTCAGGAATGAGGATTCGGAAGATAGTAACTATCTACCGATCTCTGAGGATGATGTCAGCCTCAGCAACGAAGACTTCATCGTGCCAGAGGAACCCCTCGAGCAAGAGCACTTTAAGCGTCAGCTAATCGCAACTGCGCGAAGCCGAAAGAAGAAGTAGCAACAGCTCCAAGCCGAACAGGATACCCTCAACGACACATGGACCCAACTCCTAGCTGCTGAAGAATACGGCCTCGACCCATCGGGGTCGGGAGAATCTGGTTCACCGAGCTCGGCGCGGCGAAACCGCCTCGCCAGATCCCAACAAAGAGTTATATGAAGTGTTGGCTACTACCACAATTCGATGATGAGGCCCTTGAGCTAATGCCATCGAGATATGACCACGCTGATGAACCAGACCGACCACCATGTGGTCGAGATTAAGTGGCTACTTATGCCGAACACCAGCCCCTACCACCTCACCGTTGAGGCAAAGAGGTAGCTGCTCCGGGCTATACCTATGACTTACGACAGGTCCTGGACAATAGTGCCGGTCAGGCCAGATCAATCTATGGATCAAGGGGGTGTGCCCCAACATGAAATGACGGCCATCAAGCCTGGCGCGATAGGCATAACCTCACCCGGGCCGAAAACCAAATACAGATGTCATCTGAACTCCGTCAGGACATTGCCTAATATAGAGGCGCCGCACACCCCTTATGCCTTATCGATGAGGTCATGCAACACCAGTTCCCAGAAAGGTTTAAACCCGTAGACATTGAAGCATACGATGGAACAACTGATCCCGCAGTATGGATTGAAGACTTTCTTCTCCATATTCACATGGATTGCGGTGACGATCTCCATGCCATCAAATACCTCCCCTTAAAGCTGAAAGGACGAGCACGACATTAGTTAAACAACATCCCAGAGAACTCCATTGGTAGCTGGGAAGATCTAGAGGATGCCTTTAAAGACAACTTCCAAGGCACCTATGTCCGACCTCCATACGCCAATGACTTTAGTCATATAGTCTAGCAACCCGGAGAGTCAGCCCGCAAACTCTGGACTAGGTTCTTGATTAAAAAGAACCAAATCGTTGACTGTCCGGACGTCGAAGCCCTCGCGGCCTTCAAACATAGCGTCCGTGACTAATTGCTCGCACGACACCTCGGCCAAGAAAAGTCGAAATCCATGGCAGCCCTTACCGCACTTATGACACGCTTTTGCGTGGGAGAAGACGGCTGGCTAGCTCATAGAAGCAATAGTACCAGCGACCCCAGCACCTCCGAAGCCAGAGATGGCAACGATAGGCCACGACGCAGCAAACACAAGCGTCGAAGCAACAATTAAGATACCGAAAGACACGACGGTCAACGCTGGATTTAGTGGTGCTAAATCTGGTGAGCGGAAGAAGCCATTCAAAGGAAATAAAGATGGTCCATCCAATTTGGACAAAATACTCGATCAGCCTTGCCAGATTCATGGTACCCCTAATAAGCCTGCCAACCACTCCAACAGAAATTGTAGGGTCTTTAAATAGGCTGGTATGTTAAACACTGAACATAAGGGGAAAGGAATTCCAAGCAAGGACGATGAAGAGCCCCGCCCACCGAACACGAGGGGAAAAATAAATTTCCCCCTGAGGTGAAAACAGTGAATATGCTCTATGTCACGCATATCCCCAAGAGGGAGCGCAAACGCACACTAAGGGACTTCTATGCCGTAGAGCCAGTCGCCCCAAATTCAACCCATGGTCGGCTTTTCCGATCACTTTCGATCGTAGGGACCACCCGACCAGTATCCGTCATGGAGGTCTGGCAGCTCTGGTCCTCGATCCAGTCATTGGCGGATACCATTTCACTCGAGTCCTTGTGGACAGTGGCAACGGTCTTAACTTGATCTATCAACACACCATCCGTAAAATGGGCATTGGCCCATCAAGAATCAAGCTTACTAGCCCCACCTTTAAAGGATTGATACCCGGCATAGAAGCCCGCTGCATGGGCTCAATAACATTGGAAGTAGTCCTCGATTCGCCAGATAACTTCCGAAGTGAAGACTTGATGTTTGACAATGTCCCCTTCCGCAGTGATTATCACGCAGTGGTCGGACGAACCGCCTTCGCTCGCTTCAATGCAGTACTGCATTATGCTTACTTAAAGCTCAAAATGCCCAGACCGCGCGGTGTTATCACAATCAATGGAAACACAAAGCGCTCCCTCCGCACAGAGGAGCATACCGCGGCCCTCGCGGCTGAAGTGTAGAGCGGCCTTCTCAAGCCGAATACTTCATCGGCTATCAAGATCCCAGACACTATCAAACGCACCCGGTCTACTCTACATGATGACAACTCGAGGACTCCAGAGTGGGACTGGCAATTTCGCCTCCATCGATCGCCATAGGCATCTGCGGCATTTGTATAGTGTGTGCATAATTACACACTCAAAATACCCTGGGCAACGACGGAGGCATAATACGGATAGGTCTATAGTGTGGCCTGACCCTATGTTACCTTGACCTTTTTCCTTTGATCTTCTCCTTTCCCATACCACAGGTGCATTAAAACCTAGCTACTCCATGACCGTGCAAGGACTCTTTCCGGGCCCGTTTTCACATAAATGACCGCGGACCGCTCCTCTTAAGGAATCTTTTTCACAAAGGTAAAAGTTACACAGACGTGTGGTAGGGCATCAATGAGATCTTCAAGGCCATTTTTCCTTTTTTCAGGCCCTGTATACAACTTTCCCTTGGGTACAAATTTTGGCATGTAAAATAGCCTTGGCATTATCTGTAATAGCACGTATTGACGTATCAAACAGATTATAATGAAAACGGTTTTTACCAACCCTCATTCGGTCTTGGTTCATCTCACAATCTGCATTCCTCTTTTGTTCTAAGACTGGCACATATACATTCTGGTACAACTTCAATACCAGGGGCTCTATTCGGCCACACACATTTTCAAAAAAAAAGAAGTCCGAGTACTCTTAGGGTACACTTTGGCATCCCGAATATTGCATTATATGCATCAACTCCAAATCATGTCTTTGGTCAATAATTGGGTTGCCCGGATCCTGTGATTACTACCTTACATTTCGCTCGTTTGGCTATGGTAGAAAAGGGAGAACTTCTGCGATTGTATTTTTGGTTTGTCCGATCAAACACCTTAGTAGAGTAAGCCGAAAACTGACTGTCATGATACGGCGAGAGCAGGTCAACAATTCAGCGACTTTCTATAAATCTATTACGACTTTTTCCAAAGGGTTGGCCTTCGCTCAGTCTCGCATCTAAGGCACAACAGTTTGGATAGGCGCATACATACCAGGGGCTAGTACTTAGCCGCATTGTTAAACTCCTATGGCTTAGTTAAAGTAATAAAAACTGCTTAGTTCGCTATGCAGGCACCTACTTCACGGACCAAGACGTTGGGTCAAGTATGGTCGTGCGCTATTCCAAACACCCCTGTAGCATCTACGTGGGGGCTGAAGCCGATGACTGGTAAACTCTCAGAAATAAAAATAGCCGCACATGAGGAAAATAATTTTAGATAAAGGCATAAATATATTACAAAGCCTTGGTTCATAAAACAACAACTGGACAGCTCGGATACATTCATACAAACATGATAACCTTCGAGCATTGGCCCTCTACTATCCAGGCGCCCTCCAGGACATCGTCAAAATACCGCTCCAGCTTGCGGTGGTCCTTGCCTTCGAGTGGGCCCTCGGTCGCCATGACGGTGGCCTTCATCTTTGGCCACTGCATCTTGATGCGGGCGAAGGCCATCTGTGCACCCTCGATGCACGCCGAGCGCTTGACAACTTCAATTAAGGCCAGCGCGTCAGCGAGTCGCTTCACCAGGCCGAAGTAACTGCTAGGAATGGTTTCGGTTGGCCAGAGCCGGACTATGATGTCCTTCAAGGCCAAGCCGGACATCCTATGCAGCTCCGCCAGCTGCATCATCTGGTTATTCAATAGCGCCAGACGCTCTAGCTCCGGGTAATGTGACCGGAAGAGCTTCTCCATGGTGTTCCCCTCCTGGGCCCGAAAGAATTGTGCGGTGTCGGACACACTCCTTAGAAGATTAGCAAAGGCATTTGGAGAACTCCATAGTCGAGTGAGCAAGGCATATTTCCGACTGTCGAATTTACTTTGTAAAAGAAAGGGTTTACCAGCCGCTATCTATTCAGCCTGGTTAATCTCCATGCGAGCTGCCCGGGACTCTGTCCGCGCCTCCTTGGCCCCCTCGAGAGCCTTGGCGAGATCGGCTGCTTGGGCCTTATTCCTCTCCTGCAAGGCCTCGCACTTGCTGGTGTCGTCCTTGAGCTCTTGCTCCACTTCGGTCACCTGCTCGGCCTTTAAATCCGCCGCCGCTTTGTCAGCGGCCGCGTGGCTCACCCGTGCCTGCTCCCTGGCTTGGGCGGGGACACTCTTCAGGATCTCATCCTCGGCCGCACTACCTGCAATGAGGATCAGGGGAACACACGAGCTTAGACTCCGCATTGACATATCACTTCAGGTGTGTAAATAGTTTTTCAAAAACATACCTTGTGCCTCGTCGAACCAGTTGTTAATGCGGACGATATCATCATCGGCCAGCTGCAGCTTCCGCTTCAGTTCGGAAACTTCAGCGGCCTAGGCGGTCACCGCTAACAAGGAAGCCTGTTTACCAATTGAACAGTATGTTACCTCCTGTGATTATTATTTGATCCTCTGTTCGGCCATTTTTTTAAACCGGACAGAGTCTCAGGGGCTACTATCTATACACATGCATACTTTTAATATGAAAAGGGGCTAAGAAAATTACATCGCATACCTCGAAGCCTGTTAGTAGGCTAGTGAAGGCTTCATTCAGCCCGAACTTGGCGGACTGAACCTTCTCAACCACCACACCCATCAGGGTGTGGTGCTCCTCCATGATGTAAGCACGTCATAGTGCCCCCATCAAAGTGTTCGGCGCCTCCGAAATAGTGGTGGTCACCGCCGGAGTTGGCTCTCCCCCACTCCTTTCAAGGGGATTGCTCACTCAATTCTAGAGCCACATGGGTCTTTGGAATTGTGTTTGGCTAGGTGCCGGACTGGTCAGGGCCCCCGTCGTCAGTCTCCATGGAGGTTGCGCCCCCATGTTCTCGGCAGCCGGGCCATTACCCTCTAGCGCCGTCTTGGCGACATCCCGCACCTCTCCATGGCCTAGAGGTGTCCTTTGGGACAACACCTTGATGTCATCCATGGTGGTTGGCGGAGAGGCTCATGGAGGCGTCTCGCTCTCCACCATCTCCGGCGCCAGAGAGTTCCCTTCAGATGATGATTGTTCAGGGAGGTCATGGGCCGGAATAAAACACACAATATAATATGTTATCCTACAATCATAAAAGACCGGATATATGTAAAGCATCCTTGGATACTTACAATTCGGCCAGGGGCTTCACCCTGGGGTGCCGCCCGGGGATGGCTTCGGCATCCGAATGCAAACCGTCCGAGAGGGATATCTTGCCTCTCTTGGACGCCTCCGCCTCCGGATCTACGGAGGCTGCCCTTTTCTTCTTCCTCCCCTTAAGTGGAGAATCGCTCTATGCCTCCTCCTCCTCTTCGTCTTCATCTCCCTTGTGGGAGGAGGGAGCTTCGGTTTCTCTGGACACAGTATCTGAAGTACCTTTACGATCAAGGCCACCTTTTGCCTCCTTGCTCTTCTTCTTGGCCTTCTTCTCATGCATCTGATACGGCGTTGAGACCAGCATCCTCGTTAGCAAAGGAATGGATGGGTCTTCGGGTAGCGTAGCCGGACAATAGATCCCCTCCGCCTTCTTTGTCCAGCCATGATTGAACGATGGAAGCCTCAACATATCCTATCATTTATGAACTGAAGTTATGTTTGGAAACTAAATACTTACCGGGGTGGCCGGATGCGTGCTGTCGAGGCCGATGTCGTCGGTCGTCTCCAGCCATGTCTTCTGGGCCTTGAAGAGCAGCTTCCAGATCTCTTCGTGCGTTGTGCTGAAGAATCGATGTAGGGTTCATGGCCCATCTGGAATGAACTCCCACACATGGAGAGGCCGGCGCTGGCAGGGGAGGATCCGGCGGAAAAGCATCACCTCAATCACATCAGTGAGACTGGTGTTCTTCTCTATTATATTTTGGATGCGCTTTTCCAGCACCATCACTTCATCGGACGACCCCCAGTCTAGACCCTTGTTGGTCCACAACGCGAGCCGCATTAGGGATCTGGATCTAAACTCAGGAGTGGCTGCCCATGTGGCGCCACGAGATTCAGTGATGTAGAACCACTCCTGCTGCCATATCTTGACAGTCTCCATGAAGGCACCTTTGGGCCAGGTGATGTTGGGGAGCTTACTCACCATGGAGCCACCGCAGTCCGGGTGCTACCTGTCGAACACCTTCGGCTTCACATTGAAGACCTTGAGCCATAGGCCGAAGTGGGGGGATTCGGAGGAGCGCTTCGCACATGACGATGAACGCCGAGATGTCGAGGAAAGAATTTGGGGCTAGATCGTCGAAATCTAGCCTGTAATAGAACATAAGGCTGTGGACAAAGGGGTGAAGAGGAAACCCTAGTCCATGGAGGAAGTGGGGGCTAAACACGGCTCTCATGCCAGGCTCTGGAGTGGGGATGACCTGGTTCTTGCCAGGGATCCTGTGCGCGGTGTCCGTAGCCAGGTACCCCGCTTCCCGGAGCTCCTCGACGTCCTTCTCCGTGATGGAGGAGGTCATCCACTTGCCCTGAGAGCCGGATCCGGACATGGCTGGAGAGGTTGGAGGCTGTGGGAAAGAATGAAACTTGGGCACTGGAGCTCGAGGATGGCAAAGCAGAGGGAGGAAGAAGGCATGGGGTAAAAAGAAGGGATCTTTATCCGCCTATATAGGCAGTGAATATCAAACGCCCCCCTCAAGCCTTAAACTTTGCCTATTCCCAAGGGGTCGTGCAAATGGCATGGTTGGATTACCCAAACCCATATTGCTGAGAATCCCGCAATAAGGGGACACGATCTCTATTTTGACAAGATGTGTCAATAGAGGCTGCGCCTCGAAATGCGAAGCGGGAGGCTAAAAACGGTTCGAAATGATAATGAGGCCAGAGGTGGCGTTTCGCGAAAAAATTGTCAGTTGACAAACCTTGTTTTGATTAAGTGTTGTGCCTTTGTGGTTGAGGGTTGTGACTATTATACAGAGCTGGATACAGATCTCTTATTCAGAAGACTGCTTTGAATTCATATAGGCTAGACATCTAGGGTTTAGCCATTACGATCTCGAGGTAGATCAACTCTTGTAACCCCCATACTCATTAAAGTCAATCAAGCAAGAAGTAGAGTTTTACCTCCATTAATAGGCCCGAACCTTGGTAAACATCATGTCCCCTTCATCTCCTGTTACATTCGATCCTCAGACGCATAGTTCGGGACCCCCTACCTGAGATCGGTCGGTTTTGACACCGGCACCACCCACAGCCATTTTGCATGCAGTATAACATGGAGCTCAGTAGCATGCGGCCGCACGCGCGCATGAGGTCGCTATGGCGTGCCGATCGCCAAATCTTGGAGGAGCACCTCATCTTCGAGGCCACCGTCAACACTGCCACGCGGTTGTCTACTTTAAAATATAGTTCGTGCTATTTTCTCAAGGCCACCGCCAGTGCCTTCTAGTGATTTGTCCTCTGTAATGTTAATATGCAATCTAATGTGTAGTTAACAACATTATTGTACAGTTGCAGGAATCATTCTAATATTTAGGTTTCTTACAATTTGGTCTTACACATGTAGGTCCTGCTTTCAGAGGCTTCGACCCACTGTTCGACCCATTTTGCATATGGGGAAATGAGATGTCCACGAACACCAGTCAAGTTAGGAAACTCAGAAAGATTGTTAGGATGAAGAAACTTGCGACGAGTAATAGCAAGATCTTTGTTTGCACAACGAAGAAGACATCAGTCAACTATAGGACGGTACTAACTCTTTTACCTTGTTTTTACCCCCAGCGCCATTTCAAAATTTATAACAACGATTTATGCATATCTTTGTTTTCAGTACTTTTCAAAGCAGTTCACCGATGATTACCTCTCAAACCACCTGCATGGTCAAGAGGCGAGGAAGGTATTCATCCAACACCCACGATACAATATTGAAGTCTTGCTGAGAGGACGAAGGATGGGCAGGCAATTATCCATAACAACTAGCCTAAAGTTGCAAGGACATTCAACATCACTAAAGGCAATATTTGCCTTCCGCTTCTGCAATTTCCCAGATGAGATTCATCTATTTATTTACTATGTATGATGCTACTTTCCATAGGTTTTTGATGCTGCATGTGAAACATGGTGTTGTTGTGTAAAGGCGTAACTGAGTGCCGAAGCTATCTGATGTAACTCAATTATGGAATCCTGGTTTTTGTTATAAAGATATGAAATATCTAGTGTGTTTTAAAAGAAATATCAATTTGATTAGTACATGGATTATCAATAATAGGCTAATTACCCTGCTTATTGGGGTTTTCTATTGCAGACGGTTACCCAGACAACACCGTGGGCGATGAACTCAAACAATCCGCACGGTTTCTAGAAAGTAGGCGTGTTCGATCAACTAACAATCACATGTGGCTTCCGGTAGCGAACTGTTTGCGTTAGGCCACCTTGCACAATCGTTTCCACACAAAGAACTATGTGTGATATACATACGAAAGGAAATGATTTTATGGGATTCACCGGGTGGGATGTACATATCAACAGAAATGATTGGGTTTCGATGCCTCACCTGATCGCACATGAGCCCATTTGGCCCCAGCTTGTGTCCTATCCTCGACGGTTTCTGGGTCGTGTTGGAAGGACCCCCCCTATCGCCCACACTCACTTGGCGATGGTTCCAAATGCCATCGCGGAAAGGGGTTAAAAACCGTTTGTATAGAACGTCGCTGTACCAGTGTTTGTTCGTGACAAATTATCTTGCAGCCAAACAACTCTGTTACTTACAATTTCAGCACTTGCACACATTACCTTACTGAAAACCACTTGTCATTTCCTTCTGCTCCTTGTTGGGTTCGACACTCTTACTTATCAAAAAGAGCTACAATTGATCCCATATACTTGTGGGTCGTCAAGGATATTTTCTAGCGCTGTTGCCGGGGAGTGAAGCGCCTTTGGTATGTGGAATTTGGTAAGGAAACATTTATATAGCATGCTGAAATTTACTGTCACTTGTTACTATGGAAAACAATCCTTTGAGGGGTTTGTTCGGGGTATTGTCACCTCGATCGGAACCACAATTGGCTACCCCTCAACCTATTCCACCTATGGAAAATATTGAATATGAAATTCCTTCTGGTATGATAGAACAACTGCAAGCTAATCCTTATGCAGGAGATGGAACCGAACATCCTGATATGCACCTGATATATGTGGAACAAATTTGTGGATTTTTTAAGATTGCAGGATTACCCGGAGATGAAGTTAAGAAGAAGTTTTTTCCTTTATCTTTGAAGGGAAAAGCATTGGCATGGCATAGGCTATGCGATGATATTGGATCTTGGAATTGGAATCGGTTGAAATTGGAGTTCCACCAAAAAATTTATCCTATGCATCTAGTTCATCGTGATCAGAATTACATATATAATTTTTGGCCTCGTGAAGGAGAAAGTATCGCTCTAGCTTGGGAGAGGCTTAAGTCAATGTTATATACATGCCCCAATCATGAGCCCTCAAGAGAAATTATTATCAAGAATTTTTATGCTCGGATTTCTCATAATGATCGATCCATGCTTGATACTTCTTGTGCTTGTTCTCTTATTAAGAAGACTATTGAATTCCGGTGGGATCTTTTGGAAAGAATTAAACGCAACTCTAAAGATTGTGAACTTGACAAAGGTAAAGAGTGAGGTATTAAGCTTAAGTATGATGGTGTTAAATCTTTTATGAATACCGATGCTTTTCTAAAGTTTAGCACTAAATATGGACTTGACTCTGAGATAGTAGCCTCCTTTTGTGAATCATTTTCTACTCATGTTGATCCCCCTAAATAGAAGTGGTTTAAATATCACCCACCTATTGAAGAAGAAATTAAAGAACTGGTACTAGCTAAAGAGGAAACTATATTTATAATTTTGATCCAGTTGTTCCTACTGCTTATATTGAGAAACCACCTTTCCCTGTTAGGATGAAGGGACATGCTAAAGTTTCAACTATGGTCAACAAAATTTATATTAAAACACCTAAACCTAATGAACAAATTAAAGTAGAGCCTAGTGTTGCTATGGTTAAGGACCTCTTGGAAGAAAATATAGATGGGCATGTTATTTACTTCTGTAATGAAGCTACTAGAATCGCCAAACCCAATAAGACAGATAATCATAGACCCGTTGTTGTCATGCCCGTTGTCTCACCTAAAATAGGATATCACTATTATCATGGTTTATGCGACATAGGTGCTAGCGTCAGTGCTATTCCCTTTAACTTATATCAAGAAATTATGAATTTCATAGTACCCGCTGAAATAGAAGAAATAGATGCTACTACTAAACTTGCTAATAGAGACACCATCATACCACTTGGATTGTTAAAGATGTTGATGCCTTGTGTGGAAAAATAAAATACCCTACTGATTTTCTTATTCTTGGTTCATGATTTTTGTCCCATTATCTTTGGTAGACCTTTCTGGAACACCGTTAATGCTAAAATAGATTGTGACAAACAAACTGTCGGTGTTAGTTTTGGTGATGAGTCTCATGAGTTTAACTTTTCCAAGTTTAGTAGAAAACCACATAAAAAGAATAGCCTAGTAAGGATGAAATAATTGGTCATGCTTCTATTTCTGTTCCTCCTACTGATCCTCTAGAACAATATTTGTTAGACCATGAAAATGATTTACATATGCATGAAAGAAATGAAAAAGATCAGATTTTCTTTGAACAATGTCCTCTGCTTAAACACAATTTGCCTATTCAAACTCTAGGAGGTCCTCCTCCACCGAAAGGTGATCATGTGTTTGAATTAAAAAAATTGCCAAACACTTTGAAATATGCTTATCTTGATGAGAAGAACATATATCCTGTTATTATTAGTGCTAACCTTTTAGAACATGAAGAAGAAAGATTATTGAAAGTTCTAAGGTAGCACCGAGCTGCTATTGGATATACTCTTGATGATTTAAAGGGCATTAGTCCCACTCTATGTCAGCACAAGATTAATATGGAACCCGATGCTAAACTCGTTGTTGATCACCAACGTCGGTTATATCCAAAGATGAAAGAAGTGGTAAGAACGGAAATATCAAAACTTCTCGAAACAGGTATAATCTATCCTATAGTTGATAGTAGATGGGTAAGTCCTGTTCGTTGTGTCCCCAAGAAAGGAGGTATTATTGTTGTTCCTAATGATAAGAATGAACTTATTCCACAAAGAATTGTTACATGCTATTGAATGGTAATTGATTGTAGAAATTAAATAAAGCAACTAGAAAAGATCATTACCCTCTGCCTTTTATCAATCAAATGCTAGAAAGATTATCTCAGCACACACATTTTTGCTTCCTTGATGGATATTCTAGTTTTTCACAAATACATGTTTCTCAACCTGATCAAGAAAATACCACCTTCACTTGTCCCTTAGGAACTTATGCTTATAGATGTATGCCTTTTGGTTTATGCAATGCACTTACTACCTTTCAAAGATGTATGACTGCTATATTCTCTGACTATTGTGAAAAGATTGTTGAGGTTTTCATGGATGACTTTTCTGTTTATGGGAAGTGTTTGGATGATTGTTTAAGCAATCTTGATCGAGTTTTGCAGAGATGCGAGCAAACAAATCTTGTCTTGAATTGGGAGAAGTGCCACTTTATTGTTAATGAAGGTATAGTTTTGGCCCATAAAATTTCTGAAAGAGGTATTGAGGTGGACAGAGCTAACGTTGATGCAATTGAGAAAATGCCATGTCCTAAAGATATCAAAGGTATTCGTAGTTTCCTAGGTCATGATGGTTTCTATAGTATATTTATCAAAGACTTTTCTAAAATTTCTAGGCCTCTTAGAAATATTTTCCAAAAGGATGTTCCTTTTGTTTTTGATGATGATTGTTTAGAAGCCTTTGAAACACTCAAGAAAGCCTTAATTTCCGCACCTGTTGTTTAATCACCCGATTGGAACTTGCCTTTTGAAATTATGTGTGATGCTAGTAATTATGTTGTTGGTGCTGTTCTAGGCCAAAGAGTTAATAAGAAACTGAATGTTATTCATTATGCTTGTAAGTGCATCTAGTGCCACCCCTAGTTGGTTTTGCAGTATTGACGACATACCTAGTCGAGGGACTAATGTGTTTGTGGGAATTGCAGGATAACCCAGGTAGAAGTCCCTCATTGATTCGGTTTTCCTACTAGAGATGACCCCTAAAAATGTAAGAAGACATTGAAGACAAAGGTGGTATGTGAAGACATTCACATTGAATACTATGACAAGAGAAGACATCGCATGAAGACTATGGAGCGCGAAGACTTAGTTCTTTCGTCGTTCTTTTTCTTCTTTGTTGAGTCATAGGAACCACCGTACTGTTAAGTGGGGTCCAAGAGAACCAGTCAGAATGACTGAAGTGATGCTTAACCAAAATCCTATGTCTTCGAGTGAAGACTATGAGAGCAAATCTTGTCCAGAGTTGGATAAGTCAGCTTTGCTTGTCGCCCAAGTAAAGTTGCTGTGTGTGTTTGAAATCTGACCGTTGGAACACGTGTCAGTTCCTTAGTGACCCAGGGTCATTTCGGACAAATCAGGCCAAGTTGCCTAGTGGCTATAAATAGCCCACCCCCTACAACCATAAACGGTTGTCTGCTCAGAGTTAGAGTACGCCTTTTGTCGTTTGAGAGCAACCCACCTCGAAGCCTTTGAGAGAGAATTCCTTGCGAGGATAAAGCCCTAAACACCCAGAGCCAAAGAGTGTTAGGCATCACTTAAGTCTTCCTGTCTGTGTGATCTGAAGACTTATTACACTTGAGGACTGTGAATCCTCCAGCCGGTTAGGCATCGCGTTCTGAGCATCCAAGAGTCATTGTGGATCGCCAGTGAACGAAGTCTGTGAAGGTTTGGAAGTCTACCTTGAAGACTTACCAGAGTGATTGGGCGAGGTCTGTGTGACCTTAGCTCAAGGGGAATACGGTGAGGACTAACTGTCCTGAGCTGCGTGTTCAGGACTAGGTGTCCGGGACTGAGTGTCCTCAGGTTTAAATACCTATCCGCCCTAACCAGACGTATAACTGTCATCGCAGTTGGAACTGGTCTACCAAACCTTTGTCTTCATCACGCACACTGGTTCTATCCTTCCCATCTCTTTATTTACAGTTGGCTCTTGTGAAGTCAGTGCCTATTTGCATTATCCATTTGTCTTCACTGTGTACCTGATCTTTACTGCCTAGCTGCTATTAGTCATTATGCTTTCACTTCATTGAATACTTGACTATGGTCTGCCTAGTGTAGTCTACCTTCCGCTGCATGGTAATAGGTTCATTTCTATCATTTGTCTTTGAAACTTCCATGTTTTGAAGACTTTCATAAAAATCGCCTATTCACCCCCCCTCTAGTCGATATAACACACTTTCAATTGGTATCAGAGCAAGGTACTCCCTTGTTCTGTGTGATTTTGGTTTAACCGCTCGGAGTTTTAGTATGTCGACCACTTGAATGAAGATTGTGTCATGCCCCATCTTTGACGGTCACGAGTATCCCAAGTGGAAGGCCATGATGAAGAAGTGCCTCATGGCGACAAACAGCAAGCTTTGGACCATCACTGAGATTGGTCTGACCGATTTGTGCAAGATGGCGGAAGCTGATGACATTCGCAAGTACACTCTTCTTAACCTCACGGCGAAGGACGTCATCTGCTCCTGTCTGTCTCAAAATCAGTTTAGGAATATCATGCATCTCGATCATGCGAAGCTTATCTGGCACCATCTCTCTGAGGTCTATGAAGGTCATCGAACTCGTCATGATCCTTGGTTTGAGGAATTTAAGGTATCTCTCAAAGCGATGACATTCGAACTAGAATCATCATCTTCTGCATCATGCCTTATGGCAAAAGATGCTAAGGTAATTGAATGCTATCTATCTGAATCTAGTGATGATGAATCTGGTGATGAATTTGGACCCAACTATGCAAAACTTGCTTCCCTTGCCACTAAACAACAGAAAGCTATGGAACATATTCAAAAACTGTTAGACAAAAGCGATGACCTGTTTGGACGCTGAAATGACTCGATCTCAGTCCTTAATTGAAGACATAAAAATCTTCATGTTAAGTATGAGGAACTTGAAAGTCGTCATGAAACACTCTCAACAACTCATGAAAAGCTTTCCTATGATTATCTTCAAAGGAAGCAAGAACTCGAGAAATTGAGAGCGGCTCATGAAGATCTTCAAAAGGAAAACGAGTCACTTCGCGCTGAACAGATCAGTCCCGCTCCGGAAGGATTTGAACCACCATGTCTTAAATGCCTTGAGCGTGATAACGCTACTTCTGTTGCTGAATGTTCTACTGCTGCTACTATTGCAATATCTTCAACTATTGATGTGGTAACTAACCCCTCTGCTGAGGATACCACTGCTATTGCTGATGAGAATGCTAGGTTGAAGACATTGCTTGAAACAGGGATGTACAAAAGTCTCAAAGGGCATCAGACACTTTGTGATGTCCTCAAAAGGCAGATCCTGAACCGAAACCCTAGGAAAGAGGGTGTTGGGTTCGAAAGGAAAATGAATGCTGATGGCTCTTACTGGAAACCTGAGTAGTACCCCAAAACCACATGGGTTGCTGCAAAGGAACCTTCGGCGGATCCATCCACCCTATCTGGCTTCACTTGTGCTAATCCCTTTGTTATTGATGAATCCTTTGATGCAAACTATAAATTGTTTAAGAATCAAAATGGTGAAGTGTTTGCCAGGTATATTGGTACTAACTACAGGAATGGGCCGCCTATGAAGAAGGTCTGGGTGCCGAAAAGGTGTTTGGAGAATCTTCCTGTGAATGTCGTCATGACACCACAAGTGAAGAAGACAAATCCTAGACCACAGGCTTCATATGGCCCAAAGGCTTCATACAGACAGAGGACTCACCTGAGTCGCACTAACGCAAATGTTTTGCAGGGAAACCATACTCAGGCCTGTGAATATGAGCGCGTTTCATCAAACCGCCATGTTCATAAGACCAAGAACTATTCTGCTTATTTTTATGAGTACTATTGTCCACCTGCAAGACTTTTTGCTAGGGCTCCAAAGCCAAAGTTCTCAGATGCTGCACTTAGACTCATTGCTTCGAAGCCACCCTTGAAGATGTGGGTGGCTAAGAAAGCTTAACTCTCTTTTGCAGGGAAAGGTCTCCAGCCAAAAACCAAAATTGTATGACGCTATTGCTGGGGACCTTAAACATCTTGTAGGGCGCAAGATCAAATGCCCAAATGGTCTTATTATGTACTTTGTTCCTGAATCGCTTGCTACTCACCCTATCAGTCCAAATCTCGACCTAAGCTTTCATAATCTACTGGTTCATCAAATGTTTTTGCTTCACAATTCTCTTCGTGAAGCCTATCCCCCTAACTGCATTGTAGGGTACGACACCAGCTGCTTCAGAATGGATTATTGATAGTGGGTGTACCAATCACATGACTGGCAAGCGAAGCCATCTTATGGACTCAACACTACGTCCATCTGACAAAAGTCACATCACATTTGCTGACACCGGTAAAAGGAAGGTATTGGGTCTAGGTAGAGTTGCAATCTCAAAGGATCAACACATGGATAAAGTCATGCTTGTTGAATCCCTTGGTTTCAACTTAATGTCTGTTTCAATGCTTTGCAATTTAAACATGATTGTGATGTTTGGAAAATATCGTTGCCTTGTACTAATGGAATCTGACAAGTCTCTAGTGTTTGAAGGGTATCGGAAAGATGATTTGTACATGGTAGATTTCTCAGCAGGACCACAACTTGCCGTATGTCTTCTAGCTAAAGCTTCTGAATGCTGGCTCTGGGATCGGAGGCTAGGACATGCTGGCATGAGGAACCTCCACACCCTTGCAAGGAAGAAATATGTCATAGGCATCGAGGGCGTCAAGTTCAAGAATGATCACTTATGCGGTGCCTGTGAAGCAGGGAAGATGACGAGGGCCAAGCATCCCTCGAAGACAATCATGACAACGACTCAACCCTTCGAACTGATTCACATGGATCTTTTCGGTCCCACTCATTACTCAACTCTTACTACTACTGCCTGTCTCTATGGCTTTGTCATTGTTGATGATTATTCAAAATATACTTGGGTGCATATAATCCTCTACAAGACTGAAGTGCAGGATGTCTTCAGATGCTTCGCCAATCGAGCCATGAACAACTATGGCATCAAGATCAAGCACATCAGAAGTGATAACGGCACTGAATTCAAGAACATGGTCTAGACACTTATCTTGATACTTTGGGCATTACACATGAATTCTCAGCTCCGTACACACCACAGCAGAATGGCGTCGTGGAACGCAAGAACAGAACACTTATTGAGATGGCCTGGACGATGCTTGATGAATACAAGACTCCAAGAAAGTTCTGGCCTGAAGCCATTGATACTGCATGCCATATCATCAACCGTGTTTATCTTCACAAGCTTCTAAACAATACATCCTATGAGCTCCTTACTAGCAAGAAGCCAATGTCAGTTACTTCAGAGTGTTTGGTGCCAGGTGCTGGATCAAGGATCGACATCACACTTCAAAATTTGCGCCAAAAGCACATGAAGGTTTTATGCTTGGATATGGAAAGGATTCACACTCCTACAAAGTCTTCAACCTCTTTCATTATAAAGTGGTTGAAACAGTTGATGTGCGGTTCGATGAGACGAACGGCTCACAAAGAGAGCACCTGCCAAATGTGCTAGATGAAGTTCCATCCAGTGAATCAATCAAACTTATGGGAGCTGGAGAAATCATACCGTCTGAAGCTCAGCCTAAAGAGGAACTTATCATCTCCGCACCTGAGCGACCTGAAGACAATGATCAAACTGAAGACAATGCTCAGCCTGAAGACAATCCTTCTAACGATGACAATGATCAACAAGAGCAAATTATTTGTCTTGTACATCCTTGTGTTGCAAATGAAGTACAGATTGAGAAAATAATTCATAGCATCAATGCACTAGGTCCACTCACTCGTTCAAGGGCAACACAGCTAGCAAATTTATGTGGGCACTTCGCACTCGTCTCAATATCTGAACCCAAGAAAGTTGAAGAAGCCTTCTTGGAACCTAAATGGATTCAAGCTATGCAAGAAGAGCTTCAACAGTTTGAGCTGAATAATGTATGGGAACTGGTTAAGCATCCTGATCCTCGCAAGCACAATATAATAGGCACCAAATGGATATATCGCAACAAGCAAGATGAGCATGGTCAAGTTGTCAGAAACAAAGCTCGTCTCGTTGCTCAAGGGTACACTCAGGTTGAAGGGATTGACTTTGATGAAACATTTGCTCCTGTGGCTAGACTTGAAGCCATACGCATACTGCTGGCCTATGCAAATCATCATAACATTCTTCTGTATCAAATGGATGTGAAGAGCACATTTCTCAATGGCAAGATTGAAGAAGAAGTGTATGTTGCACAACCGCCTGGCTTTGAAGATCCAAAACATCCTGACATGGTGTACAAGCTCAACAAGGCACTGTACGGCCTCAAACAAGCCCCTCGGGCTTGGTATGACACACTCAAATACTTCCTGAAGAGCAAAGGCTTCAAACCTGGTTCCCTAGACCCCACTCTCTTCACGAAGACATATGATGGTGAATGGTTTGTGTGCCAAATATATGTGGATGACATTATCTTCGGCTGCACCAATCAGAAATACACTAGCGAGTTTGGATATATGATGCAAGAGCAATATCAGATGTCCATGATGGGTGAGCTGATGTTCTTCCTTGGTCTTCAAATACGCCAGCAACGCAACGGCATCTTCATATCTCAAGAGAAGTATCTCAAAGATTTGCCTGAAGAAATTTGGGATGCAAGACTGCAAAGGCTTCACGACTCCAATGCCAGCCAAACATCATATGGGTCCCAACGACAATGGTAAAGAGTTCGATCAAAAGGTATACGGCTCCATGATTGGTTCTTTACTTTATCTATGTGCATCTAGGCCAGATATTATGCTTAGTGTTTGCATGTGTGCTCGATTCCAAGCGGCACCAAAGGAATCACATCACTTAGCTATGAAGCGAATTCTTTGATATTTGGCTCACACCCCAACATTAGGATTATGGTATCCAAAGGGCTCAGAGTTTGATCTGGTTGGATTCTCGGATGCTGATTATGCCGGTGACAAGGTGGATCGCAAGTCTACATCAGGCACATGTCATTTTCTGGGACGATCACTTGTATGTTGGTCTTCAAAGAAGTAGAACTGTGTATCTCTCTCCACTGCTGAATCTGAATACATTGCTGCTGGATCTTGTTGCACTCAGCTTCTATGGATGAAGCAAACACTCAAAGATTATGGCATTCATCTGAAGAAAGTGCCACTCTATTGCGATAAGAAAGCGCCATCAAGATTGCCAATAACCCAGTTCAGCACTCGAGGACAAAGCACATTGAAATTCCTCATCACTTTCTCAGAGATCATGTTGTGAAGGAAGACATTGATATCATACACGTCAACACTGAAGATCAATTGGCAGATATCTTCACCAAGCCCTTGGATGGGAAGAGGTTTTGCAAGTTACGGTGTGAGCTAAATATCTTGGAATCCTCAAATGTCCTGTGATCAGGCACACATCCTAACACTTATGCATATTGATGACTTAGATGTGCAACACACGAAGTAAAGTATATCTTCAATCAATGAAGACATACATTCTAAGTGTGAATACATTAATGTGGAATTTGACTTCGGAGCGCCACGATAATTGTGCGCCGTGTCTGGGTCTAATACTTCCTATACGGTGGGTAACGCCACCACCAAATCTTTTGTTTGAAGTGTTTCACCCATGCGTTACATTTTCTATGTCTTCACATTTTGTTTGTCTTCATTCTCAACTTGTCTTCATGATTATCTTCACTATGTTGGTTTGATTGTCTTTCTCACATATATATATACTAGTGTTCTGTCCTCTACAGCATTCACTTATAGCTATGTCTTCTTGTTGAAACTTTTGAACTAAGTGAATGTGATCGGACCCTAACCTCTCTATGCTTTGTATCTCCAACACTATCTCTCCAAATCATATGCATTCTATTGAAACTGTCGAATATCCTCTCTGCGTCCTTGTCAGCAGAAGATACAGAGACAAACATTAAGTCCGTTTTCAATGCTAATTCCTTCACCTGAAACCGGGAGAAGTGGGAACGACCACCCGACAATTCAGGTGTGTGTGGGAACGTGGGACAACTCCAAGTATGTTGCATGTTTGCCATGTGTTCCTCAGATGTGAACTGCTAGGGGCACCTGCGTAATTACGTTGTGCCGCACACTCCCTTATAAATACATGTCCCCTACGGTCAAGAAAACCTTCGTCCACCTCTCCACCTCGTCGAACCCTAGTGCCCCCGCTAGCTCTCGACGACGCCGGCAAGGAAGCGCTTAGCTACCGCGACTTCTCCGACGCCGTCCTCACGCCGGCCGTGGACATCGTCTTCTCCGCTGCCGCCGTAGGTGTTCTCCATCGCCAAGATAGGGCATGGTGGATTGAATTGCTCAGTCTCCTACTCTTCCCATCTAGCATTTCTTCGCGTGAATTCTTACAACATCACATTAACTGTCCCGAAGCCAGTTCCTGTCTGTCCAGCAAGCGAAAGCCTTTGAATGTGGTGAAGTCATTCAGTTTGAAGTTCATGGCTACAGAGAAATCAGTAAGGAAGGGTGGCAGACAGTGCCATGGGGGAACGTCAAGAGATTTGCCTGATGACCTCTCAGAGCTTTACAAGACAGATCCTGAAGAGGATTACAATCAGCGCAAGACCTGAATCCAATGGATACGAAGATATTGGGCAGAACAATGGTTCAAGTACAGGCTTGTGACCCAGGAATATGCTGAGAAAAATGCCATCAAACGGCCATGGGGAGACATGCTATACAGAAATCTTCAACCCAGGTCCAGAGATGAAGCCATTGAACAAGGCTTCTATCCCTGCATGGTTCGTGGACCACAGCCTGCGGATGCACACCCGTCGTCATTGCTATGGTGTCGTGACGACAATCTATTCAAACACAACTTCCAGTTTGCCAAGAATTCGTCTAAGCAAAATAAGAAGTCATTGGACTAGACTTCAACCCTGGTCCTTTTGCTCCCCGTGCCGATGGCACCCGCGAAGCTGAACCCAATCTTGTTGGGCCCTTCTACAACCTGGGAGGTCTCATCATTCATATCATGGTTCAAGGGATAGCCGTGGATGAGCCTGCAGATGACACTGAATCTGATGAAGCGCCTGCACCGCCGAAGCCAAAGAAACTGAAGAAGCCTAAAGCCCATCATTTTTGTCTTGGTTCAGAACCTCTGCCAAAAGTGGTGCACATTTTCTTGGGCCATCTTAGGGTTTTTGAATTAAATCATAAATATTTGAATTTGGGCATTTAAAATTATATAAAATATTTAAGTGCTCAAATATCTCCAAACTAAAATGTTTCATGTTGGAAATAATCCAACTATGGACCAGGAGTAGTTTGGTGATTTTAGGAGTAGCCTAAGTATTTTATTTAATTCAACAAAGTTGCAGAAGTATTAAAAAACAAAAAACAAAAAAAATGGAAAAAACTTACCTGGCGCCCAGCACCCGGCCCACCTGCCGGCCCAGCCCAGCACCGCTCCAGCGAGCTGCTTGCCGGCCAGGCAGGCAGGCAGGTGCCGGACGGCGACCGCAGCGCGCGCCACGCACCTGCTCGCCGCCTCGCCGCTGCCCTCGCCCGGTGACGTCGTGGATCAGCGTCCCTCGCTCCCCCGAACCCCCCAGACACCCCCGCTCCTCTCCAGCTCCTCCCCCTCGCGCTCCCCCCCGCCATGGCCGACGCCACCATCGCCGTGCCTTCGTCGTAGCCGTGCTCCCCGCCACCCGTGCGTCCTCTCATCGTGTCCAGGAGCTCCGCCACTGTCCACTTCATCGAGCAGCCGAGCCCCGAGCGCTCGCAACGCCCGAGTCCACCGCAACGACCTCGCCCGAGTCCGCCGTCGCCGGAGATCCCCTTCAACGCCGTCGTCGCTCCGGTTCATCTCCGGCCACACCAAGGGCTTCATCGCACTCACTGTGAGCTTAGCCATCTTCCCCTCCCTTCCGTTCTTGCTCCCGAGCCGTGTAGCAACCTCCCGGAGCTCAACCGCACCCACCGCCGTGGAGCTCATCGCCGACATGCTCCCGGTCACCCTCCGGCCACAAACTGGTGTCCATCATGCTCACCGTATCACTTAGCACCTAGCTAGCCACTCCCCGAGCCTCACCGACCCCTCTAGCGTCAAGTTCGTCTTCGGCCGAACCCCGGTGGCCGCCAAAGTCATCGCCGGCGCCAACTCCGGCCACCCCGACCCCAACGGACTCCACCAAGAGCTGCGGCTCGACCTCAGCTCCTCTCCGGTGGCCTCCGCGGCTCGTTTGGTTGCCGGAACGGCAAAAATCACTTCCGCCACCGCGTCGGGCTCGCCGGCGGCTAAACGCCGGTGCAGCCGACCCGGGTTTGACCACGGGTGGGCCCTGGTTGACTCCCCTGAGTCAATGACAGGTAGGGCCCAGCCCTGTTAATTAAACAGGTTTAGTTTTAATTAAACTCTAATTAATCTAATCACACTGACACGTGGGACCCACTGTCAGGTTTGACCCGGACGTGTTCCGTTGACCTGCTGACGTCACACTGACGCCAGGCTGACGCAATAATTGACTTTCTGGAATTAATCTAATATAGGAAATTCCAGAATATAGTTTAAACTTCAAAAATTCATAACTTTTATTCTGTAACTCCAAATCAGACAAATTATATATGAAAAATGATCAGAAAAATCCAATCTATCCATCTGTACTATTTTCATGCATGATTAAACAAGTTAACCTGATGTTTAATGCAGAACAAGGAAAAGCACTTTAAAAGGCCATGTTTGAGTTTGAAATTTGAATCTTTGATTCAAATTGGTTCAAACCCTTCTGGTCTTAGTTGCATTAGCCCAACACACTCATATTGCTATGTTTCATGCATGCATCATATTGTTGCACATTGTTTGGTGATGGTTGTGTATCGGTGTTCTTTGCAGCAGGTTCTGCCCCCAAGGAGTACCGTGATTACCCTAACGAAGAACCGTATCAGTGCATCGAACCATCAGGCAAGCAACCAACCATTTGATCATATTGATACAATCCCATGTTCTCGCTCCTGCTCTCTTTCACTTCATTAAGACAACGCGTTTCAAACTGCTGTGTGCTACGGTAGTTGAACCCATTTCCTCTGCATGACCTGTCATTGCCACAGTAACTAGATGAAACCCACTAGCATGTGTAGGAGTTGATTGAGCCATATGTATGTGTTGTTCCTACCTTGCTATGCCTGCTATGCTTAGAGTCATGTCAGGTCTGGTTCATCTGGGTGATGGCTAGAGTGAAATGATTATGTCGGTAATGAGAGTGGTGTGGTGAACATGTTTTGGTAAAGGTATCGATGAGAGGCCATGTAGGAGTACATGGTGGGTTGTTTCATTGAAGCCGACCTTAAGCACTGAGATCTGTATGTGTGATTTAAGATACAGCTACTACCATGCATTGGGCCCTGAAATATGACCCCGCTCGACTTCTTATTCACCCTAGCTCTCTGTCCAGGAGTTGCAAGTAGTTTCTGGTGTTTGTAGCCTACTGGAGGCCATGGACAGCGCTGACCGTAGGGGTGGGCTGTGATGAGGTAGGTACGTGGCACGGTGTACCGAATACCCGTTAGGTATCTCGGGAACCCTGTTCACATCGTTCGGGGCCGTATGGGAAACCTCGGCCGGACTCCCTGCGGATGGAACCTGGATAGGCGATAAACCTAGACTAGAGGCTTAAGTGTTTAGGTAGGTCGTGATCTACACCCACGTCGGTTTTCGCTTGAAGTCTGCCGAGCACATGTCGTGTGCAGACGCTAAGTGGTGGAAACATGTATGAAGAAGTACACCCCTGCAGGGTTATCATGATCTATTCGAATAGCCGCGTCCGCGGTAAAGGACTACTTGGTTGCCTATACAGTTCATAGAGAAGTAAATGGAAACTACTAAAAGCTTCAAGATAAGTGTGAGTGCCGAGGATGGCTCTTCCGTAGGAAGACGGAGGTGGATCCTCGGTAGTGTATTGAAGTGGTGAGTAGTGGACTCGTGTGCGCAAAACCATTTCAAGTTGGAGTCTCGTAGGATAGTCTAGCCAAGAGTCAAAGCTGGCTTGCTGCAATAACTCCACCAACCCTTCTTGATAATGTGCATGTATGTAGGATCTGATGTAAGTCTTGCTGAGTACCTTTGTACTCATGTTGCTATAATTTACATTTTTACAGAAGACGCTGCAACCCCTTCTGATGGGTTCTACGTAGACGTTGACATCAATGAGTAGGCTAAGGCCCAGGTGGTGATCCTGAGCTTGTGAAGGACCACGTAGTATAGCTAGGCTTTCCAAGCCTCTTTTATTTTACTAGCTGTCTGTACTCAGACAAGTTACTTCCGCTGCTGGTTTGTATGACTGTATGACTTGAATGCTGGGTCGTGTGACCCGTACCTTTGTGTATGTTATGTATGGCTCTCTGAGCCTTAAATAAAGTGCTTGTGTCATAGAGTCATGTTGTGATGCCTTGTTGTGTTTGCACATATTGGGCATATTGTGTGTATGATTGAAATGCTTGGTATGTGTGGGATCTGACTACCTAGTTGTTTATCCTTAGTAGCCTCTCTTACCGGGAAATGTCTCCTAGTGTTAGACTGAGCCATGGTAGCTTGCTACTGCTCTGGAACACTTAGGCTGGCCGGCATGTGTCCTTCTTCGTTCCTGTGTCTGTCCCTTCGGGGAAATGTCACGCATTGAGTACCGGAGTCCTGTTAGCCCGCTACAGCCCGATTTACCGGAGTCCTGCTAGCCCAGTGCTACAGCCCGGACCCACCTGCTGATGACCGACACGTTCGTTGCTGGGTCATGGATGCCTGTCCCTGTAAGCACTGTGCCACCTTGGATTTACGACTAGTCATGTCAGCCCGGGCTCTTTATCATATGGATGCTAGCGACACTATCATATACGTGAGCCAAAAGGCGCAAACGGCCCCGGGCAAAGGTAAGGCGACACCCGTGGGGATGCCGTGCGTGAGGCCGCAAAGTGATATGGGGTGTTACAAGCTAGATCGATGTGACATCGAGTCGGGGTCCTGACAATAACTTCGAATGCTGTTGATACTGTCCATGGTAATTTCCCATGTTGATGACTTGGTTCATCATCTCCCGATGTTGTTGCTGACTCTGCTCATAAAGGCGGCACATTTGTGAAAGTGCTGATTCACTGCCCTGTTGGCTTGACTGTCCCTGGGTGAACTCGTTGTTGGGTTGTGTATCATAATTTTCCTCTGGTGGAGTTGGCATGGAGCGTGTCCAAGGACGAGACATTTTTCACTCTGGGGATATATTTTTTGTAAAACTCATAAGAAAAGTGGAAAGAGTCGCAAAACAAAACCATAAATGCATAAAGCTGGCAGATAGAATTAAATAACTCGGCTTACTTAAGAAAAACAAATCGACTTGCGCACGGAGAAGGACTGCTCATTACATATCTTACACGCGGTTGGTAATTATACAATACATCACTCAGGATATGCGTACATAATCCTGACATGTTATTTAGGCTAGTGCACTTCTCCAGATCCTACATGATGCGCAAACAGGCTACTTCTCACAACCTATGTACATATCTTACAAGCGGTACAATACACGGCAGCTAAGCGTACTCAGGCAGAGATGTTGACGACCTCCTCTGCCCTGCCGAGGGCGAGGCGTAGCGAGGTTGGGGACTCGACTTCCTCCTTGCTAATGGGCTCCATACGTGTAGTGTTGCGCAGAGTGGACGGAGCGGTTTCCAGGGGCGGAGCAACACGTACAGGAGTGGGCGCGAAGGGTGGTGCAGTGCACGCTGAAGTGGGTGCAATGACTTGGTTGAATTCTTCGGTAGAAGGCAGGCGACGAGTAGGCGTATAAGATGCTGAGGACGAGACCAAAGTCAGTGGCGGAGCAATGGGTAGGAGCTCCCTCCTGTTGGAGGCACAACCATGGACTGAGTCCATGCGGGTAGCTACGAAGTCGTCCACCAGGTTGTCGAAGGCTGCCTCCAGGGCCCGGAGATACTCAATGAGCATCTCAAAAGCCTCGTCTCGTTCTCCTCTGGGGCAGGAGTATGCGTAGTGACAGGTGTAAGGCACATGGGACGGAAGATAACGGTAACGACGAGTCTTCATCATGGGAAGGACATCCCTGAGACGAGCTATCGCCTCGCGGGCTGCCATCTGCATAGCATGCCTCTCCGTAGGCATTGCTCTTCCCACGAACCGGAAGCGGCGTAACTCACCACGCCCTCCCTTGAACTGCACCGCGGCCTGGTGCATGGTCAGACTGTCGTTGACTCGGTGCTGGCAGAGTGTGAAGACTGGGCGCACGGATGGCCCCATCGCGACCTGAACGATGAAAGAAAGAAGCTTGACGAACCCATCGGGCACGTTGGCGAAGGTCTGAGACTCGCAGCTGTTGTCGGCCATCTACAAAAGTAGGCAAAAATTATGCATGGTCAGATCATAAATTTATGCTGACTGACAGAAAATGGCTACAATTGCAAAAATATAAATTAGCTCTATCATGGTAATAACCAATTAGCGATCGCACCTAATGGCTTCCTACAGTCAGCCTGGCTCTGGTACCAAGCTTGTCACGACCGGTTTTCCAATAAAAATATTTATTGAGAAACCAATCTTTTGAGTCCAGTATGAGAGAAATCCTCCTCACTGGTAGACAATTTCTTGATACAATGAGCCAGTAGCATAAAATATATTACAGGGTCGAACTGCGGTTGCTCAACCAAATTATTACAAGCACGCCAATAATTATACATAATGGCGGACATGACACAGTGGTGTGGAGACATACTACTGACTCGAGGATAGGGCGGTGGTGGAAAAACACAGCGGGGAGAGAAATACAAGACTCTAAGTCTATCATCTCATCGAGCGTCGAGGTGAGGCTCGATGAATTTATTTGGTAGCGGAAGCGGATATAAAACAGTGACCAAATCCAGGGTCGCACGAGACTGACTGGGACTCCTCTAAGTGTCGGACTCGCTATCGAAACTCTTCATCCATGAGATCGCCTTCGTCAGCATCTGGCCAAATCAACAAGCCAGTGAGTACTTTGAAAGTACTCGCAAGACAGTTCGGACGTAAGATATAACAAATGCATGCATGGATGCGTCATGATTAATTCACCAATGTACATTCAAATTATCATAACAAGGTAAGTAAAAGGGAAACGGCGGTAGTCCGCCTGAAATCCCAACAGAACATAAATAATTTCCGATCGGGTGTCTGAAGCGACCTCGAAGGTGAAAATAAATATAAGAAAAAGATGCCACAGTCGGGCGTCTTAGCGACACCACATAAAGGGCTTAAAAGAAATACCTCAGTCGGACGTCGGGGCGACGTCACAGGAAGGGCTTGAAAAGAAATGCCACAGTCGGACGTCGGGGCGACATCACAGAAAGGGCTTGAAAAGAAATGCCACAGTCGGACGTCGGGGCGACATCACAGAAAGGGCTTGAAAAGAAATGCCACAGTCGGACGTCGGGGCGACATCACAGAAAGGGCTTGAAAAGAAATGCCACAGTCGGACGTCGGGGCGACATCACAGAAAGGGCTTGAAAAGAAATGCCATAGTCGGACGTCGGGGCGACATCACAGAAAGGGCTTGAAAAGAAATGCCACAGTCGGACGTCGGGGCGACATCACAGAAAGGGCTTGAAAAGAAATGCCACAGTCGGACGTCGGGGCGACATCACAGAAAGGGCTTGAAAAGAAATGCCACAGTCGGACGTCGGGGCGACATCACAGAAAGGGCTTTTATGGACAGATAAATAATAATCATAATAAACTTTTAATTCATAAGAATAAATGGGTTAGTCCATCCACAGGAATATCATTTACCGGAATTAGCACTCATGCGAAACACCGGAGTCTCTGTCATCAACACTGTCATTGTTAGGACAAGATAATACGAATTTGGACATGGAATAGATGATTGGAGGGATATATGACTCTGCAGAGTTTGTACAAAATTATTCCCACAGCCAACGGATTTCCGTAGTCACGAAGGACTAGTTCTGTTTACGGTATTTCGGAAGAAAACACAGCTAACCAGTACACACCCATCATACCTCTCGATGCTAGGAATCACCCTAGACATCGTCCAAGAAAAACTTTTGAGACGGGGAGATCACAATCTCGAATAGCATGGGATCAAATTTATATACGCGCGCTCTAAGGGGTGCCCCCCTCTCGGTCCCAACCGGAAACACCCATGCCCCCTGACCGGATGACTGGCTTTAATCCAGGGCCATGGAACCATCATCACGGCCTCTCCTTTTGGTGTGTACCAGAAAAGCGGTTTGCAACTTACTAAACCATATTCCTTGCGGAAAACATGTGGTAGTACAGGGAAGGAAATGAAAGGAACTGGACCGATACGGTTTGACACTGAAGTCACATAGTCCGGCATGAGACTGGCATGCTACAACACTGCCATCTCACCCATCCTCATGCCAACACATGGCCATTCATACTCACATCCATCCACTTATGGATCATCGAACTCACTTACCTCATTATCGCATAAAATGACATTCATCGATATGCTTATCAACATGCCATGAAACTAACTAAATGCAAAACATGCCAAGACACTCATCATATCAAAAGTTCAAACATGCTTGCCTGGTTCAGAGTAGTCGGAGCCTAGCTCGGTGAAGTTCACGGCTCCGTCACCTCCTTCGGTATCTACGGTATAAAGAAAATATATGCGCTATCGTGAATACCAAGGAGTGCACAGAAAGTATACCAAATATTTTCCAAATAAATCTGATAAAAAACTAGACAAAATTTTAAAGAGAACAGAAAAAGAATCAACCAAAAATACCTTTCTGTTTAAAAGTTATAAAGGTTTTTGTCCAGGGACTCATCTGTAATGAAACAGAAGTTTTCTAGGGGCTAGTTTATAAAAACAGAAAGCGCTTCGGTAGCGACTACGCCAGCCCAGAGGGAAAGCGCATTCGTAAGAAGACGTTTTCAAAAAACGCTTCGTTTAGGAAGAACAGAGAGGCTGACAGCGGGTCCCGCTTGTCAGGTTTGAAAATTTGAACGGGGTGGCAGATCTCGCCGGTGCCCGAGAGCCGCGGTGGTCGCCGGCGGCGATCCACGGCGAGGCAGAGAGATCGGAGGGTACCTCCGTGTTCAGGGCACCCTTCCGCGTCGGTTGGCGGTGGTGGTGGCGGTCGGCGAGCACCACGTCGACGGCGAGCTTTGCTCCGGCGGACGGCGGTTCGGGTGGTTGCGGACTTCGTCGGAGAGAGCTACAGTGATCAAATTGTGGACGGGGTTATGCTCCTGGTAGCTAGAGAGGGTAACGAACGGGGTTTGGGCGCCGGAGACGGCCTCACCGGAGCGAATCGAGGTGGCGGCCGAGGCGGATCGGGGCGGCCGGAGTTGAGGGGGAAGACCTCCTCGGGGTCCCCCTAGTGGCCTGGCGTGGCGTTGGTGAGGTGTGGGGATGAGGCGTGCACGAGGGTGAGCTCGGGGGCCCTTTTTATAGGCAGCCCGAGGCGGTGGCCGTGAACGGGGATTTCCGGCGATGGTTACGGTGGCGCAGTGCTCGGTCGGGGGTGATTAGGGAGTCGAGCGCCATCGTGGGAGTTTACTGGGTCCGTTTAGATGCTAACCGGACTTGGATTAGAAGCTTAGGGCAGGCTTTGGTCGGAACGGGACGGCGCGGGTCCGTTGGCGGCAGAGAGCGCGTCCAGGGCTGTCGGGCCACGGCGACGGTGCAGCGGGGGTGCGCTGGCGTGCATGAAGCCACGCGGAGAGCCAGGGAGCGCTGGGCGGCGCGGAACGGCATTGAGCCGCCGTTCTTGCCCCCTGTCAGCCGCCACGGGAGGTACCGACGCCGCGGAAGACTCCGGCAAGGGCGGGCCATCATGCCACCGACGCCAGGAAGAGGCCAAGTGAGCGTGTGGTGCTCCAGACAATAGGAAGAGGCAGAGAGGAACGTGCCAAATGCACTGTGAACGCGTGAGAGGAACTGACGAACGCACACGACACTGAAACTGAGCTTTTCTTAATTTTTGAACAGTAACAGTGCCCGCAAGGTGTTCGACAGAATGAAAATGGCATCTAGGGATTTTTCCTTGAGCTAAAACTTGGTGGAGTGGCTTCACATTGCTCACATAGGTTGCCTGAATTTTGGTGGAATTTTTGGAGTAGTGTAGATATGAATTTCATCAAATTTGGCAAATCTGGTCCAAACTTGCAGAGGCTGAATTTTGAAAATTTTGAAAAGAGAAGGAGTGGATCAAGATGGTTCTGGGTTGTGGGTACAAAGGACTATCCAGGAGAGTTGGTTTGAGGTCAAAACTCAAATGCAATATGGTACTTGCTTTGAAAATCATTTGGGCTCAAAATAATTTTATGAATTGATTTGAGAGGGAAAATAATTAGAATAAAATCCAAAACTTGTTTGGATTAGTTGGGACAGAGAACTTAGGTTGATCACAAGGTGTAGGGGAGGTTTTGGAGGGGTTTTACCACATGGAAACAAAGCAAAGTCAAGGGTGGTTCCAAGATATGAAAATCCCCAAATTTTCATAGAGCTTCATTTTAAAAGAAAACAATTTAAACTCAAAAATTAAATTTGAGAGAACCAACAGAGAAGAAGTTTCAAAAGATCAAACACCAAGGTTTGAAAAAAATAAAATCCTTGCCAAGGCAAAGGAAGTTTTTAAGTGGAAGGTTTTTCTGAAAAAGAAAAATTTTAAATAGCCTCTCCTCAAAAACCACAAAGTTTTTGATAAAAACCAAATAAAATTTTTAGAGTGTCACAGTGAAGGCAGTGTACGTATGTCGTTTAGCATACGGACGTGACACGTTCCCTCTCGGAACCACGAGCCTTCTTGAGGGAAGCTCCGGTTTGCAAGAAGCTTACACCAAAGCTTCTCCCAATTTAGCCAACAAAAGTACCGCAGCATGTTGGTGCCATGTCATGACACCATGCCAAGTTTCATGATTTTCATACGTGTTTTGGATTTACAGGGATTGAAAAAACAAGTTTCTCAATCTTTCCGGCCAAGCCACGACGACCAGATGTTTGAATTCCATTCCCATTTCTTGTATGCGACCTATAAATTCAATGAAAGACACACATGTGATTTTTCAACCAACTTCCATGCACTAGAGCCTGTGCTTGTAGTTTAAAATTGAATTATGCACATTAAATGCCTAGAAACTCAATTAATGTATAAAAAGGCCAAATGAACCCGGAATAATTCCGAAATTTAGCACGATACTTCTAATTGGTCGAAGATGCCTGTGTAAAAATTTAAAGCGGGAGAAGGCAGTGTACGTATGTTGTTTCACACACGGAGGTGAAACGTTCCCTCTCAAAACCACGAGGCTTCTTGAGGGAAGCTCCAGTTTGCAAGATGCTTACACCAAAGTTTGTCCCTCCCGAAATTTGAATTATGCATATTAAATGCCCAAAAACTCAATTAATTTATAAAAAAGGCAAAATGAACCCGGAATAATTCCAAAATTTTGCACGATGCTTCTATTTAACTCAATTAATGTATGAAAAAGGCTAAACAAACCCGGAATAATTCCAAAATTTAGCATGATACTTCTATTTGGTCTAATCTGCCGGTGTAAAAAAATTAAGGCGGGAGAAGGTAGTGTACGTATGTCATTTCGCACACGCAGGTGATGTTCCCTCTAGGAACCACGAGCCTTCTTGAGGGAAGCTCCGGTCTCCAAGAAGCTTACACCAAAGCTTGTCCCAATTCGGCCAAAAAAATTACGCAGCATGTTGGTGCCATGTCATGACATCATGCCAAGTTTCATGATTTTCACGCGTGTTTTGGATTTACAGGAATTAAAAAACCAAGTTTCTCAATCTTTCTAGCCGAGGCACGACGCCCAGATGTTTGAATTTCATTCCCATTTCTTGCATGGGACCTATAAATTCACCCAAAGACACACATGTGATTTTTCAACCAACTTGGGTGCACTGGAGCATGTGCTTGTAGTTCAAATTTGAATTTTGCACATTAAATGCCTAGAAACTCAATTAACGTATAAAAGGCCAACCAATCCCGGAATAATTCCAAAATTTAGCACGATACTTCTACTTGGACTAATTTGCCTGTGTAAAAAAAATTAAGGCGGGACAAGGCAGTGTACGTATGTCGTTTCGCACATGGAGGTGACACGTTCCCTCTTGGAACCACGAGCCTTCTTGAGGGAAGCTCCGGTTTGCAAGAATCTTACACCAAAGCTTCTCCCAATTTGGCCAACAAAATTACCGCAGTGTGTTGGTGCCCTGTCATGACAGCCTGTGCTTGTAGTTCAAATTTGAATTATGCACATTAAATGCCTAGAAACTCAATTAATGTATAAAAAGGCCAAATTAACCTGGAATAATTCTGAAATTAAGCGCGATACTTCTATTTGGTCTAAGGTGCCTGTGTAAAATTTTAAGGCGGGAAAAGGCAGTTTACCTATGTCGTTTCATACACGGAGGTGAAACGTTCCCTCTCGAAACCACGAGGCTTCTTGAGGGAAGTTCAAGTTTGCAAGAAGCTTACACCAAAGCTTGTCCCTCTCGAAATTTGAATTATGCATATTAAATGCCCAGAAACTCAATTAATGTATAAAAAAGGCCAAACGAACCCGGAATAATTCCAAAATTTAGCACGATACTTCTATTTAACTCAATTAATGTATGAAAAAGGCCAAATGGACCCGAAATAATTCCAAAATTTAGCACGATACTTCTATTTGGTCTAATCTGCCTGGGTAAAAAAATTATGGTGGGAGAAGGCAGTGTACGTATGTCATTTCGCACACGGAGGTGACATGTTCCCTCTCGGAACCACGAGCGTTCTTGAGGGAAGCTCCGGTTTGCAAGAAGCTTACACCAAGCTTGTCCCAATTCGGCCAAAACATTTACGCAACATGTTGCTGCCATGTCATGACACCATGCCAAGTGTCATGATTTTCAAGCGTGTTTTGCATTTACAGGAATTAAAAAACCAAGTTTCTCAGTCTTTCTAGCCGAGCGACGACGCACAGATGTTTGAATTTCATTCTCATTTCTTGTATGGGACCTATAAATTCACCCAAAGACACACATGTGATTTTTCAACCAACTTTGGTGCACTAGAGCATGTGCTTGTAGTTCAAATTTGAATTATGCACATTAAATGCCCAGAAAATCAATTAATGTATAAAAAGGCCAAACGAACCCGGAATGATTCCAAAATTTAGCACGATACTCTCATTTGGTCTAATCTGCTTGTGTAAAAAAATTAAGGCGGGAGAAGGTAGTTTACGTATGTCATTTCGCACAAGGAAGTGACACGTTCCCTCTGGGAACCACGAGCCTTCTTGAGGGAAGCTCCAGTTTGCAAGAAGCTTACACCAAAGCTTGTCCGAATTTGGTCGAAAAATTTACTGCAGCGTGTTGGTGCCATGTCATGACATCATGCCAAGTTTCATGATTTTCAGGCGTGTTTTGGATTTACAAGAATTAAAAAACCAAGTTTCTCAATCTTTTCGGCCGAGCCATGACGCCCAGATGTTCGAATTTCATTCCCATTTCTTGCAAGGGACCTACACACATGTGATTTTTCAACCAACTTTGATGCACTAGAGCATGTGCTTGTAGTTCAAATTTGAATTATGCATGTTAAATGCCCAGAAACTCAATTAATGCATAAAAATGCCAAACGAACCCGGAATAATTCCAAATTTAAACACAACAGTCAGGTACTAGTTTCATGTTCACTGTACGTAAATGTTCTAGCAATTCGAACACCATCCTATCCCTCCATAACACCATTTTGTCTTTCAAAACATAATGAAAAAAAATCAGCTATACCGCAAACATTTTACTAGAAAGAATCGTGTGGGATGCGATATAAAATATCTTGGCACACTGTTTTGTCTGGCTTACTCAGCAAGCTTCATCGTCTATAGTACACCGCCCCCGCTTGAACTGCACTGGCGCGCCAGTTTCTCGCGGCACCGAGCGAATTTTTTTTGCCAACGCAGAAATATCTATCTCCCTGCCCCCTCCCTCCCACTAAAAGCCACATTTCTGTTGTTCCTCCTTGCTTTCCAAGTTGAAACCTTCACTCCTGCTTATTGGCAGGTCATCATCCTCGCTGGCAAATCTTCCTCTTACAGCGCCGCATCCTCGTCGGCTACCCTTCTTCTTGCAACGTCGCCTCCTCGCCAGCGACCCTTCTACTTCCAGTGCCGCCTCCTCGCCGGCGACCCTTCTTCTTGCTGCGCGACCTCCTCGCCGCCGACCCTTCTTCTTGTTGTGCGGCCTCATCGATATGGTCAGGTAATCCACACCCCACTCACACCATGCTCCTCCTTTCCTGTCCCACATGCCCTGACCAACGGCGCGACACCTTCCACCAAAATCACTGTCCCCCTCCTCCAATTAAGCGCCGCCTGAGGGAGTCCTGGATTAAGGGGTCCTTGGGTGTCTGAGCTATGTAACATGGGCCAGGCTGATGGACCGTGAAGATACAAGGTACAAGGCCTTTCCCTGTGTCCAGATGGGACTCTCCTTTGCGTGGATGCCAAGATTGGCGTCCATATGTGTACTTTCCTTTCTTTGTAAACCGACCTTGTACAACCCTAGGCCCCTCCGTGTCTATATAACCCGGAGGATTTAGCCAGTAGAGGCTATTAGAATTCATATAGGCAAGACATCTAGGGTTTAGCCACTACGATCTCGAGGTAGATCAACTCCTATAACCCTGATACTCATTAAGGTCAATCAAGCAGGAAGTAGGGTTTGACCTCCATTAAGAGGGCCCAAACCTGGGTAAACATCGTGTGCCCTTTGTCTCCTGTTACCTTCGATCCTCAGACACACAGTTCGGGACCCCCTACCGAAATCGGCTAGTTTTGACACCGACATTGGTGCTTTCATAAAGAGTTCCACTGTGTTATCAGCAGAAGGTTCGATGGCTCGTTCAATCATCAACAACAATGTTGTTTTCGGGGAAACCTTTATCCCCTGTCAACTTTTTGTGTTCGGTGGCTTCACTCTGTGCGCCATTTCAATTTTTCACCTCGAACAGATTGACAGCTACGCCCCTGGTCATCAGATCAGATTCGGGAGCCTGAATTACGTCACCGACGTCCGAGGAGACTTGATCTTCGAAGGGTTCACAGCCTCGACCATTATTCCTGTGCTCCAAGAGGGAAACTCATCGGACCCGTCATGAGGCACTGCTCAAGGACCAACTGTCATCCCTGACCTGGCCTTAGATCCAAGGCAGACTACTTCATCCGAAGATGGATATCTGAAACCCATCGGACCTTCTCCTACGATGGAACTTTTCTCCGGAGTCCTGGAGGCAGCTATGTCTTCGCCGAGCCTGGAGTCAAGTAGGACTCTCCCTATCATTGGACAGATGAACCCGCCTCAGGATGCAAACTACAGAATCACGAGGTCTGCATCTGGTGAGCACAGCCTAGAATCTACCGTGCCTAGCCGTGTAGGTCCTCGGTCCCCTGGCCGGCCATCGCTCTTAAACGAGGCCTTGGACTTAATGTGATCCCTCCCCATTACAGAATTTTCACCTCCGAACTATGCCCATCCCGGACTAGGGGTTGAGAGCGGGGAATTTTACGTTCCACCCACCACCCACTTAATAGCCACTGTCGAGGATTTGACCGACATGCTAGATTACGCCTCTGAAGACATCGACGATATGGATGACGAGCCGGAGACAAACAAAGCCAAGACCCGCCATTCACCAGGCGCTGGACGACTACCTCCTCATATGATGTGTACATGGTGGATACACCCAAAGAGGACGACGACGACGGCAGGAAAGATTCGAGTGAAGACAAGCCCGCAGACGCATCACCAAAATGTCGACGTCAGTGATGCCGCTCAAAATCGTGTCCCGAAAAGGACAGTTATACCGGCACCGGAGAAAATAACATTCCGGATAATGCCGAGGATCCCGAAGACCCCGTTGAGCCTATGTCCGAATAGGATGATTGCGAGGAGGGACAAGTCCACCCCGATGAGCTGGTCAGGAATGAGGATTCGGAAGATAGTAACTATCTACCGATCTCTGAGGACGATGTCAGCCTCAGCAACGAAGACTTCATCGTGCCAGAGGAACCCCTCGAGCAAGAGCACTTTAAGCGTCAGCTAATCGCAACTGCGCGAAGCCGAAAGAAGAAGTAGCAACAGCTCCAAGCCGAACAGGATACCCTCAACGACACATGGACCCAACTCCTAGCTGCTGAAGAATACGGCCTCGACCCATCGGGGTCGGGAGAATCTGGTTCACCGAGCTCGGCGCGGCGAAACCGCCTCGCCAGATCCCAACAAAGAGTTATCCGAAGTGTTGGCTACTACCACAATTCGATGATGAGGCCCTTGAGCTAATGCCATCGAGATATGACCACGCTGATGAACCAGACCGACCACCATGTGGTCGAGATTAAGTGGCTACTTATGCCGAACACCAGCCCCTACCACCTCACCGTTGAGGCAAAGAGGTAGCTGCTCCGGGCTATACCTATGACTTACGACAGGTCCTGGACAATAGTGCCGGTCAGGCCAGATCAATCTATGGATCAAGGGGGTGTGCCCCAACATGAAATGACGGCCATCAAGCCTGGCGCGATAGGCATAACCTCACCCGGGCCGAAAACCAAATACAGATGTCATCTGAACTCCATCAGGACATTGCCCAATATAGAGGCGCCGCACACCCCTTATGCCTTATCGATGAGGTCATGCAGCACCAGTTCCCAGAAAGGTTTAAACCCGTAGACATTGAAGCATACGATGGAACAACTGATCCCGCAGTATGGATTGAAGACTTTCTTCTCCATATTCACATGGATTGCGGTGACGATCTCCATGCCATCAAATACCTCCCCTTAAAGCTGAAAGGACGAGCACGACATTAGTTAAACAACATCCCAGAGAACTCCATTGGTAGCTGGGAAGATCTAGAGGATGCCTTTAAAGACAACTTCCAAGGCACCTATGTCCGACCTCCATACGCCAATGACTTTAGTCATATAGTCTAGCAGCCCGGAGAGTCAGCCCGCAAACTCTGGACTAGGTTCTTGATTAAAAAGAACCAAATCGTTGACTGTCCGGACGTCGAAGCCCTCGCGGCCTTCAAACATAGCGTCCGTGACTAATGGCTCGCACGACACCTCGGCCAAGAAAAGTCGAAATCCATGGCAGCCCTTACCGCACTTATGACACGCTTTTGCGTGGGAGAAGACGGCTGGCTAGCTCGTAGAAGCAATAGTACCAGCGACCCCAGCACCTCCGAAGCCAGAGATGGCAACGATAGGCCACGACGCAGCAAACACAAGCGTCGAAGCAACAATTAAGATACCGAAAGACACGACGGTCAACGCTGGATTTAGTGGTGCTAAATCTGGTGAGCGGAAGAAGCCATTCAAAGGAAATAAAGATGGTCCATCCAATTTGGACAAAATACTCGATCAGCCTTGCCAGATTCATGGTACCCCTAATAAGCCTGCCAACCACTCCAACAGAAATTGTAGGGTCTTTAAATAGGCTGGTATGTTAAACACTGAACATAAGGGGAAAGGAATTCCAAGCAAGGACAATGAAGAGCCCCGCCCACCGAACACGAGGGGAAAAATAAATTTCCCCCTGAGGTGAAAACAGTGAATATGCTCTATGTCACGCATATCCCCAAGAGGGAGCGCAAACGCACACTAAGGGACTTCTATGCCGTAGAGCCAGTCGCCCCAAATTCAACCCATGGTCGGCTTTTCCGATCACTTTCGATCGTAGGGACCACCCGACCAGTATCCGTCATGGAGGTCTGGCAGCTCTGGTCCTCGATCCAGTCATTGGCGGATACCATTTCACTCGAGTCCTTGTGGACAGTGGCAACGGTCTTAACTTGATCTATCAACACACCATCCGTAAAATGGGCATTGGCCCATCAAGAATCAAGCTTACTAGCCCCACCTTTAAAGGATTGATACCCGGCATAGAAGCCCGCTGCATGGGCTCAATAACATTGGAAGTAGTCTTCGATTCGCCAGATAACTTCCGAAGTGAAGACTTGATGTTTGACAATGTCCCCTTCCGCAGTGATTATCACGCAGTGGTCGGACGAACCGCCTTCGCTCGCTTCAATGCAGTACTGCATTATGCTTACTTAAAGCTCAAAATGCCCAGACCGTGCGGTGTTATCACAATCAATGGAAACACAAAGCGCTCCCTCCGCACAGAGGAGCATACCGCGACCCTCACGGCTGAAGTGTAGAGCGGCCTTCTCAAGCCGAATACTTCATCGGCTATCAAGATCCCAGACACTATCAAACGCACCCGGTCTACTCTACATGATGACAACTCGAGGACTCCAGAGTGGGACTGGCAATTTCGCCTCCGTCGATCGCCATAGGCATCCGCGGCATTTGTATAGTGTGTGCATAATTACACACTCAAAATACCCTGGGCAACGACGGAGGCATAATACGGATAGGTCTATAGTGTGGCCTGACCCTATGTTACCTTGACCTTTTTCCTTTGATCTTCTCCTTTCCCATACCACAGGTGCATTAAAACCTAGCTACTCCACGACCGTGCAAGGACTCTTTCCGGGCCCGTTTTCACATAAATGACCGCGGACCGCTCCTCTTAAGGAATCTTTTTCACAAAGGTAAAAGTTACACAGACGTGTGGTAGGGCATCAATGAGATCTTCAAGGCCATTTTTTCCTTTTTTCAGGCCCTGTATACAACTTTCCGTTGGGTACAAATTTTGGCATGTAAAATAGCCTTGGCATTATCTGTAATAGCACGTATTGACGTATCAAACAGATTATAATGAAAACGGTTTTTACCAACCCTCATTCGGTCTTGGTTCATCTCACAATCTGCATTCCTCTTTTGTGCTAAGACTGGCACATATACATTCTGGTACAACTTCAATACCAGGGGCTCTATTCGGCCACACACATTTTCAAAAAAAAAGAAGTCCGAGTACTCTTTGGGTACACTTTGGCATCCCGAATATTGCATTATATGCATCAACTCCAAATCATGTCTTTGGTCAATAATTGGGTTGCCCGGATCCTGTGATTACTACCTTACATTTCGCTCGTTTGGCTAGGGTAGAAAAGGGAGAACTTCTGCGATTGTATTTTTGGTTCGTCCGATCAAACACCTTAGTAGAGAAAGCCGAAAACTGACTGTCATGATACGGCGAGAGCAGGTCAACAATTCAGCGACTTTCTATAAATCTATTACGACTTTTTCCAAAGGGCTGGCCTTCGCTCAGTCTCGCGTCTAAGGCACAACAGTTTGGATAGGCGCATACATACCAGGGGCTAGTACTTAGCCGCATTGTTAAACTCCTATGGCTTAGTTAAAGTAATAAAAACTGCTTAGTTCGCTATGCAGGCACCTACTTCACGGACCAAGACGTTGGGTCAAGTATGGTCGTGCGCTATTCCAAACACCCCTGTAGCATCTACGTGGGGGCTGAAGCCGATGACTGGTAAACTCTCAGAAATAAAAATAGCCGCACATGAGGAAAATAATTTTAGATAAAGGCATAAATATATTACAAAGCATTGGTTCATAAAACAACAACTGGACAGCTCGGATACATTCATACAAACATGATAACCTTCGAGCATTGGCCCTCTACTATCCAGGCGCCCTCCAGGACATCGTCAAAATACCGCTCCAGCTTGCGGTGGTCCTTGCCTTCGAGTGGGCCCTCGGTCGCCATGACGGTGGCCTTCATCTTTGGCCACTGCATCTTGATGCGGGCGAAGGCCATCTGTGCACCCTCGATGCACGCCGAACGCTTGACAACTTCAATTAAGGCCAGCGCGTCAGCGAGTCGCTTCACCAGGACGAAGTAACTGCTAGGAATGGTTTCGGTTGGCCAGAGCCGCACTATGATGTCCTTCAAGGCCAAGCCGGACATCCTATGCAGCTCCGCCAGCTGCATCATCTGGTCGTTCAATAGCGCCAGACGCTCTAGCTCCGGGTAATGTGACCGGAAGAGCTTCTCCATGGTGTTCCCCTCCTGGGCCCGAAAGAATTGTGCGGTGTCGGACACACTCCTTAGAAGATTAGCAAAGGCATTTGGAGAACTCCATAGTCGAGTGAGCAAGGCATATTTCCGACTGTCGAATTTACTTTGTAAAAGAAAGGGTTTACCAGCCGCTATCTATTCAGCCTGGTTAATCTCCATGCGAGCTGCCCGGGACTCTATCCGCGCCTCCTTGGCCCCCTCGAGAGCCTTGGCGAGATCGGCTGCTTGGGCCTTATTCCTCTCCTCCAAGGCCTCGCACTTGCCGGGGTCGTCCTTGAGCTCTTGCTCCACTTCGGTCACCTGCTCGGCCTTTAAATCCGCCGCCCCTTTGTCAGCGGCCGCGTGGCTCACCCGTGCCTGCTCCCTGGCTTGGGCGGGGACACTCTTCAGGATCTCATCCTCGGCCGCACTACCTGCAATGAGGATCAGGGGAACACACGAGCTTAGACTCCGCATTGACATATCACTTCAGGTGTGTAAATAGTTTTTCAAAAACATACCTTGTGCCTCGTCGAACCAGTTGTTAATGCGGACGATATCATCATCGGCCAGCTGCAGCTTCCGCTTCAGTTCGGAAACTTCAGCGGCCTAGGCGGTCACCGCTAACAAGGAAGCCTGTTTACCAATTGAACAGTACGTTACCTCCTGTGATTATTATTTGATCCTCTGTTCGGCCATTTTTTTAAACCGGACAGAGTCTCAGGGGCTACTATCTATACACATGCATACTTTTAATATGAAAAGGGGCTAAGAAAATTACATCGCATACCTCGAAGCCTGTTAGTAGGCTAGTGAAGGCTTCATTCAGCCCGAACTTGGCGGACTGAACCTTCTCAACCACCACACCCATCAGGGTGTGGTGCTCCTCCATGATGTAAGCATGTCATAGTGCCCCCATCAAAGTGTTCAGCGCCTCCGAAATAGTGGTGGTCACCGCCGGAGTTGGCTCTCCCCCACTCCTTTCAAGGGGATTGCTCACTCAATTCTAGAGCCACATGGGTCTTTGGAATTGTGTTTGGCTAGGTGCCGGACTGGTCAGGGCCCCCGTCGTCAGTCTCCATGGAGGTTGCGCCCCCATGTTCTCGGCAGCCGGGCCATTACCCTCTAGCGCCGTCTTGGCGACCTCCCGCACCTCTCCATGGCCTAGAGGTGTCCTTTGGGACAACACCTTGATGTCATCCATGGTGGTTGGCGGAGAGGCTCATGGAGGCGTCTCGCTCTCCACCATCTCCGGCGCCAGAGAGTTCCCTTCAGATGATGATTGTTCAGGGAGGTCATGGGCCGGAATAAAACACACAATATAATATGTTATCCTACAATCATAAAAGACCGGATATATGTAAAGCATCCTTGGATACTTACGATTCGGCCAGGGGCTTCACCCTGGGGTGCCGCCCGGGGATGGCTTCGGCATCCGAATGCAAACCGTCCGAGAGGGATATCTTGCCTCTCTTGGACGCCTCCGCCTCCGGATCTACGGAGGCTGCCCTTTTCTTCTTCCTCCCCTTAAGTGGAGAATCGCTCTATGCCTCCTCCTCCTCTTCGTCTTCATCTCCCTTGTGGGAGGAGGGAGCTTCGGTTTCTCTGGACACAGTATCTGAAGTACCTTTACGATCAAGGCCACCTTTTGCCTCCTTGCTCTTCTTCTTGGCCTTCTTCTCACGCGTCTGATACGGCGTTGAGACCAGCATCCTCGTTAGCAAAGGAATGGATGGGTCTTCGGGTAGCGTAGCCGGACAATAGATCCCCTCCGCCTTCTTTGTCCAGCCATGATTGAACGATGGAAGCCTCAACATATCCTATCATTTATGAACTGAAGTTATGTTTGGAAACTAAATACTTACCGGGGTGGCCGGATGCGTGCTGTCGAGGCCGATGTCGTCGGTCGTCTCCAGCCATGTCTTCTGGGCCTTGAAGAGCAGCTTCCAGATCTCTTCGTGCGTTGTGCTGAAGAATCGATGTAGGGTTCATGGCCCATCTGGAATGAACTCCCACACATGGAGAGGCCGGCGCTGGCAAGGGAGGATCCGGCGGAAAAGCATCACCTCAATCACATCAGTGAGACTGGTGTTCTTCTCTATTATATTTTGGATGCGCTTTTCCAGCACCATCACTTCATCGGACGACCCCCAGTCTAGACCCTTGTTGGTCCACAACGCGAGCCGCATTAGGGATCTGGATCTAAACTCAGGAGTGGCTGCCCATGTGGCGCCACGAGATTCAGTGATGTAGAACCACTCCTGCTGCCATATCTTGACAGTCTCCATGAAGGCACCTTTGGGCCAGGTGATGTTGGGGAGCTTACTCACCATGGAGCCACCGCAGTCCGGGTGCTACCTGTCGAACACCTTCGGCTTCACATTGAAGACCTTGAGCCATAGGCCGAAGTGGGGGGATTCGGAGGAGCGCTTCGCACATGACGATGAACGCCGAGATGTCGAGGAAAGAATTTGGGGCTAGATCGTCGAAATCTAGCCTGTAATAGAACATAAGGCTGTGGACAAAGGGGTGAAGAGGAAACCCTAGTCCATGGAGGAAGTGGGGGCTAAACACGGCTCTCATGCCAGGCTCTGGAGTGGGGATGACCTGGTTCTTGCCAGGGATCCTGTGCGCGGTGTCCGCAGCCAGGTACCCCGCTTCCCGGAGCTCCTCGACGTCCTTCTCCGTGATGGAGGAGGTCATCCACTTGCCCTGAGAGCCGGATCCGGACATGGCTGGAGAGGTTGGAGGCTGTGGGAAAGAATGAAACTTGGGCGCTGGAGCTCGAGGATGGCAAAGCAGAGGGAGGAAGAAGGCATGGGGTAAAAAGAAGGGATCTTTATCCGCCTATATAGGCAGTGAATATCAAACGCCCCCCTCAAGCCTTAAACTTTGCCTATTCCCAAGGGGTCGTGCAAATGGCATGGTTGGATTACCCAAACCCATATTGCTGAGAATCCCGCAATAAGGGGACACGATCTCTATTTTGACAAGATGTGTCAATAGAGGCTGCGCCTCGAAATGCGAAGCGGGAGGCTAAAAACGGTTCGAAATGATAATGAGGCCAGAGGTGGCGTTTCGCGAAAAAATTGTCAGTTGACAAACCTTGTTTTGATTAAGTGTTGTGCCTTTGTGGTTGAGGGTTGTGACTGTTATACAGAGCTGGATACAGATCTCTTATTCAGAAGACTGCTTTGAATTCATATAGGCTAGACATCTAGGGTTTAGCCATTACGATCTCGAGGTAGATCAACTCTTGTAACCCCCATACTCATTAAAGTCAATCAAGCAAGAAGTAGAGTTTTACCTCCATTAATAGGCCCGAACCTTGGTAAACATCATGTCCCCTTCATCTCCTGTTACATTCGATCCTCAGACGCATAGTTCGGGACCCCCTACCTGAGATCGGTCGGTTTTGACACCGGCACCACCCACAGCCATTTTGCATGCAGTATAACATGGAGCTCAGTAGCATGCGGCCGCACGCGCGCATGAGGTCGCTATGGCGTGCCGATCGCCAGATCTTGGAGGAGCACCTCATCTTCGAGGCCACCGTCAACACTGCCACGCGGTTGTCTACTTTAAAATATAGTTCGTGCTATTTTCTCAAGGCCACCGCCAGTGCCTTCTAGTGATTTGTCCTCTGTAATGTTAATATGCAATCTAATGTGTAGTTAACAATTTGGTCCTCTGAAATGTAATGTTCACTTAACACTTTTGGTCCAACAATTGCTACATTTCGTAGCACTATTCTCAAGCATTCTTAGTTTTGTTAGCTGTCTTATCTTCTTGTACATGTTTCTATTCTGCAATGTCATGCTCAGTTAACTATTTTGGTTCATTTGGTATGTTGTCCATTTAACTGTTTGGTTCAGTTCTACAATTGATTTTCATTTTCTGTGGGTACAATTTTGTATTGTTATGCATGTGACAACAATCGAATTTGGCTGTACTCAATACACATTGTACTAATAGTATGGCAACTCCCAGTTAACCTGATCATGATCTTCCTTATGTGTATTGCAGGGAAACAATGGGAGACACTGCAGTTTACCATCGAGGTTTGTTCAAGCATGGTCCTTTGGCTAATAGCACATTATTGTACAGTTGCAGGAATCATTCTAATATTTAGGTTTCTTACAATTTGGTCTTACACATGTAGGTCCTGCTTTCAGAGGCTTCGACCCACTGTTCGACCCATTTTGCATATGGGGAAATGAGATGTCCACGAACACCAGTCAAGTTAGGAAACTCAGAAAGATTGTTAGGATGAAGAAACTTGCGACGAGTAATAGCAAGATCTTTGTTTGCACAACGAAGAAGACATCAGTCAACTATAGGACGGTACTAACTCTTTTACCTTGTTTTTACCCCCAGCGCCATTTCAAAATTTATAACAACGATTTATGCATATCTTTGTTTTCAGTACTTTTCAAAGCAGTTCACCGATGATTACCTCTCAAACCACCTGCATGGTCAAGAGGCGAGGAAGGTATTCATCCAACACCCACGATACAATATTGAAGTCTTGCTGAGAGGACGAAGGATGGGCGGGCAATTATCCATAACAACTAGCCTAAAGTTGCAAGGACATTCAACATCACTAAAGGCAATATTTGCCTTCCGCTTCTGCAATTTCCCAGATGAGATTCATCTATTTATTTACCATGTATGATGCTACTTTCCATAGGTTTTTGATGCTGCATGTGAAACATGGTGTTGTTGTGTAAAGGCGTAACTGAGTGCCGAAGCTATCTGATGTAACTCAATTATGGAATCCTGGTTTTTGTTATAAAGATATGAAATATCTAGTGTGTTTTAAAAGAAATATCAATTTGATTAGTACATGGATTATCAATAATAGGCTAATTACCCTGCTTATTGGGGTTTTCTATTGCAGACGGTTACCCAGACAACACCGTGGGCGATGAACTCAAACAATCCGCACGGTTTCTAGAAAGTAGGCGTGTTCGATCAACTAACAATCACATGTGGCTTCCGGTAGCGAATTGTTTGCGTTAGGCCACCTTGCACAATCGTTTCCACACAAAGAACTATGTGTGATATACATACGAAAGGAAATGATTTTATGGGATTCACCGGGTGGGATGTACATATCAACAGAAATGATTGGGTTTCGATGCCTCACCTGATCGCACATGAGCCCATTTGGCCCCAGCTTGTGTCCTATCCTCGACGGTTTCTGGGTCGTGTTGGAAGGACCCCCCTATCGCCCACACTCACTTGGCGATGGTTCCAAATGCCATCGCGGAAAGGGGTTAAAAACCGTTTGTATAGAACGTCGCTGTACCAGTGTTTGTTCGTGACAAATTATCTTGCAGCCAAACAACTCTGTTACTTACAATTTCAGCACTTGCACACATTACCTTACTGAAAACCACTTGTCATTTCCTTCTGCTCCTTGTTGGGTTCGACACTCTTACTTATCAAAAAGAGCTACAATTGATCCCATATACTTGTGGGTCGTCAAGGATATTTTCTAGCGCTGTTGCTGGGGAGTGAAGCGCCTTTGGTATGTGGAATTTGGTAAGGAAACATTTATATAGCATGCTGAAATTTACTGTCACTTGTTACTATGGAAAACAATCCTTTGAGGGGTTTGTTCGGGGTATTGTCACCTCGACCGGAACCACAATTGGCTACCCCTCAACCTATTCCACCTATGGAAAATATTGAATATGAAATTCCTTCTGGTATGATAGAACAACTGCAAGCTAATCCTTATGCAGGAGATGGAACCGAACATCCTGATATGCACCTGATATATGTGGAACAAATTTGTGGATTTTTTAAGATTGCAGGATTACCCGGAGATGAAGTTAAGAAGAAGTTTTTTCCTTTATCTTTGAAGGGAAAAGCATTGGCATGGCATAGGCTATGCGATGATATTGGATCTTGGAATTGGAATTGATTGAAATTGGAGTTCCACCAAAAAAATTATCCTATGCATCTAGTTCATCGTGATCAGAATTACATATATAATTTTTGGCCTCGTGAAGGAGAAAGTATCGCTCTAGCTTGGGAGAGGCTTAAGTCAATGTTATATACATGCCCCAATCATGAGCCCTCAAGAGAAATTATTATCAAGAATTTTTATGCTCGGATTTCTCATAATGATCGATCCATGCTTGATACTTCTTGTGCTTGTTCTCTTATTAAGAAGACTATTGAATTCCGGTGGGATCTTTTGGAAAGAATTAAACGCAACTCTAAAGATTGTAAACTTGACAAAGGTAAAGAGTGAGGTATTAAGCTTAAGTATGATGGTGTTAAATCTTTTATGAATACCGATGCTTTTCTAAAGTTTAGCACTAAATATGGACTTGACTCTGAGATAGTAGCCTCCTTTTGTGAATCATTTTCTACTCATGTTGATCCCCCTAAATAGAAGTGGTTTAAATATCACCCACCTATTGAAGAAGAAATTAAAGAACTGGTACTAGCTAAAGAGGAAACTATATTTATAATTTTGATCCAGTTGTTCCTACTGCTTATATTGAGAAACCACCTTTCCCTGTTAGGATGAAGGGACATGCTAAAGTTTCAACTATGGTCAACAAAATTTATATTAAAACACCTAAACCTAATGAACAAATTAAAGTAGAGCCTAGTGTTGCTATGGTTAAGGACCTCTTGGAAGAAAATATAGATGGGCATGTTATTTACTTCTGTAATGAAGCTACTAGAATCGCCAAACCCAATAAGACAGATAATCATAGACCCGTTGTTGTCATGCCCGTTGTCTCACCTAAAATAGGATATCACTATTATCATGGTTTATGCGACATAGGTGCTAGCGTCAGTGCTATTCCCTTTAACTTATATCAAGAAATTATGAATTTCATAGTACCCGCTGAAATAGAAGAAATAGATGCTACTACTAAACTTGCTAATAGAGACACCATCATACCACTTGGATTGTTAAAGATGTTGATGCCTTGTGTGGAAAAATAAAATACCCTACTGATTTTCTTATTCTTGGTTCATGATTTTTGTCCCATTATCTTTGGTAGACCTTTCTGGAACACCGTTAATGCTAAAATAGATTGTGACAAACAAACTGTCGGTGTTAGTTTTGGTGATGAGTCTCATGAGTTTAACTTTTCCAAGTTTAGTAGAAAACCACATAAAAAGAATAGCCTAGTAAGGATGAAATAATTGGTCATGCTTCTATTTCTATTCCTCCTACTGATCCTCTAGAACAATATTTGTTAGACCATGAAAATGATTTACATATGCATGAAAGAAATGAAAAAGATCAGATTTTCTTTGAACAATGTCCTCTGCTTAAACACAATTTGCCTATTCAAACTCTAGGAGGTCCTCCTCCACCGAAAGGTGATCATGTGTTTGAATTAAAAAAATTGCCAAACACTTTGAAATATGCTTATCTTGATGAGAAGAACATATATCCTGTTATTATTAGTGCTAACCTTTTAGAACATGAAGAAGAAAGATTATTGAAAGTTCTAAGGTAGCACCGAGCTGCTATTGGATATACTCTTGATGATTTAAAGGGCATTAGTCCCACTCTATGTCAGCACAAGATTAATATGGAACCCGATGCTAAACTCGTTGTTGATCACCAACGCCGGTTATATCCAAAGATGAAAGAAGTGGTAAGAACGGAAATATCAAAACTTCTCGAAACAGGTATAATCTATCCTATAGTTGATAGTAGATGGGTAAGTCCTGTTCGTTGTGTCCCCAAGAAAGGAGGTATTATTGTTGTTCCTAATGATAAGAATGAACTTATTCCACAAAGAATTGTTACATGCTATTAAATGGTAATTGATTGTAGAAATTAAATAAAGCAACTAGAAAAGATCATTACCCTCTGCCTTTTATCAATCAAATGCTAGAAAGATTATCTCAGCACACACATTTTTGCTTCCTTGATGGATATTCTAGTTTTTCACAAATACATGTTTCTCAACCTGATCAAGAAAATACCACCTTCACTTGTCCCTTAGGAACTTATGCTTATAGATGTATGCCTTTTGGTTTATGCAATGCACTTACTACCTTTCAAAGATGTATGACTGCTATATTCTCTGACTATTGTGAAAAGATTGTTGAGGTTTTCATGGATGACTTTTCTGTTTATGGGAAGTGTTTGGATGATTGTTTAAGCAATCTTGATCGAGTTTTGCAGAGATGCGAGCAAACAAATCTTGTCTTGAATTGGGAGAAGTGCCACTTTATTGTTAATGAAGGTATAGTTTTGGCCCATAAAATTTCTGAAAGAGGTATTGAGGTGGACAGAGCTAACGTTGATGCAATTGAGAAAATGCCATGTCCTAAAGATATCAAAGGTATTCGTAGTTTCCTAGGTCATGATGGTTTCTATAGTATATTTATCAAAGACTTTTCTAAAATTTCTAGGCCTCTTAGAAATATTTTCCAAAAGGATGTTCCTTTTGTTTTTGATGATGATTGTTTAGAAGCCTTTGAAACACTCAAGAAAGCCTTAATTTCTGCACCTGTTGTTTAATCACCCGATTGGAACTTGCCTTTTGAAATTATGTGTGATGCTAGTAATTATGTTGTTGGTGCTGTTCTAGGCCAAAGAGTTAATAAGAAACTGAATGTTATTCATTATGCTTGTAAGTGCATCTAGTGCCACCCCTAGTTGGTTTTGGAGTATTGACGACATACCTAGTCGAGGGACTAATGTGTTTGTGGGAATTGCAGGATAACCCAGATAGAAGTCCCTCATTGATTCGGTTTTCCTACTAGAGATGACCCCTAAAAATGTAAGAAGACATTGAAGACAAAGGTGGTATGTGAAGACATTCACATTGAAGACTATGACAAGAGAAGACATCGCATGAAGACTATGGAGCGCGAAGACTTAGTTCTTTCGTCGTTCTTTTTCTTCTTTGTTGAGTCATAGGAACCACCGTACTGTTAAGTGGGGTCCAAGAGAACCAGTCAGAATGACTGAAGTGATGCTTAACCAAAATCCTATGTCTTCGAGTGAAGACTATGAGAGCAAATCTTGTCCAGAGTTGGATAAGTCAGCTTTGCTTGTCGCCCAAGTAAAGTTGCTGTGTGTGTTTGAAATCTGACCGTTGGAACACGTGTCAGTTCCTTAGTGACCCAGGGTCATTTCGGACAAATCAGGCCAAGTTGCCTAGTGGCTATAAATAGCCCACCCCCTACAACCATAAATGGTTGTCTGCTCAGAGTTAGAGTACGCCTTTTGTCGTTTGAGAGCAACCCACCTTGAAGCCTTTGAGAGAGAATTCCTTGCGAGGATAAAGCCCTAAACACCCAGAGCCAAAGAGTGTTAGGCATCACTTAAGTCTTCCTGTCTGTGTGATCTGAAGACTTATTACACTTGAGGACTGTGAATCCTCCAGCCGGTTAGGCATCGCGTTCTGAGCATCCAAGAGTCATTGTGGATCGCCAGTGAACGAAGTCTGTGAAGGTTTGGAAGTCTACCTTGAAGACTTACCAGAGTGATTGGGCGAGGTCTGTGTGACCTTAGCTCAAGGGGAATACGGTGAGGACTAACTGTCCTGAGCTGCGTGTTCAGGACTAGGTGTCCGGGACTGAGTGTCCTCAGGTTTAAATACCTATCCGCCCTAACCAGACGTATAACTGTCATCGCAGTTGGAACTGGTCTACCAAACCTTTATCTTCATCACGCACACTGGTTCTATCCTTCCCATCTCTTTATTTACAGTTGGCTCTTGTGAAGTCAGTGCCTATTTGCATTATCCATTTGTCTTCACTGTGTACCTTATCTTTACTGCCTAGCTGCTATTAGTCATTATGCTTTCACTTCATTGAATACTTGACTATGGTCTGCCTAGTGTAGTCTACCTTCCGCTGCATGGTAATAGGTTCATTTCTATCATTTGTCTTTGAAACTTCCATGTTTTGAAGACTTTCATAAAAATCGCCTATTCACCCCCCCTCTAGTCGATATAACACACTTTCAATTGGTATCAGAGCAAGGTACTCCCTTGTTCTGTGTGATTTTGGTTTAACCGCTCGGAGTTTTAGTATGTCGACCACATGAATGAAGATTGTGTCATGCCCCATCTTTGACGGTCACGAGTATCCCAAGTGGAAGGCCATGATGAAGAAGTGCCTCATGGCGACAAACAGCAAGCTGTGGACCATCACTGAGGTTGGTCTGACCGATTTGTGCAAGATGGCGGAAGCTGATGACATTCGCAAGTACACTCTTCTTAACCTCACGGCGAAGGACGTCATCTGCTCCTGTCTGTCTCAAAATCAGTTTAGGAATATCATGCATCTCGATCATGCGAAGCTTATCTGGCACCGTCTCTCTGAGGTCTATGAAGGTCATCGAACTCGTCATGATCCTTGGTTTGAGGAATTTAAGGAATCTCTCAAAGCGATGACATTCGAACTAGAATCATCATCTTCTGCATCATGCCTTATGGCAAAAGATGCTAAGGTAATTGAATGCTATCTATCTGAATCTAGTGATGATGAATCTGGTGATGAATTTGGACCCAACTATGCAAAACTTGCTTCCCTTGCCACTAAACAACAGAAAGCTATGGAACATATTCAAAAACTGTTAGACAAAAGCGATGACCTGTTTGGACGCTGAAATGACTCGATCTCAGTCCTTAATTGAAGACATAAAAATCTTCATGTTAAGTATGAGGAACTTGAAAGTCGTCATGAAACACTCTCAACAACTCATGAAAAGCTTTCCTATGATTATCTTCAAAGGAAGCAAGAACTCGAGAAATTGAGAGCGGCTCATGAAGATCTTCAAAAGGAAAACGAGTCACTTCGCGCTGAACAGATCAGTCCCGCTCCGGAAGGATTTGAACCACCATGTCTTAAATGCCTTGAGCGTGATAATGCTACTTCTGTTGCTGAATGTTCTACTGCTGCTACTATTGCAATATCTTCAACTGTTGATGTGGTAACTAACCCCTCTGCTGAGGATACCACTGCTAGTGCTGATGAGAATGCTAGGTTGAAGACATTGCTTGAAACAGGGATGTACAAAAGTCTCAAAGGGCATCAGACACTTTGTGATGTCCTCAAAAGGCAGATCCTGAACCGAAACCCTAGGAAAGAGGGTGTTGGGTTCGAAAGGAAAATGAATGCTGATGGCTCTTACTGGAAACCTGAGTAGTACCCCAAAACCACATGGGTTGCTGCAAAGGAACCTTCGGCGGATCCATCCACCCTATCTGGCTTCACTTGTGCTAATCCCTTTGTTATTGATGAATCCTTTGATGCAAACTATAAATTGTTTAAGAATCAAAATGGTGAAGTGTTTGCCAGGTATATTGGTACTAACTGCAGGAATGGGCCGCCTATGAAGAAGGTCTGGGTGCCGAAAAGGTGTTTGGAGAATCTTCCTGTGAATGTCGTCATGACACCACAAGTGAAGAAGACAAATCCTAGACCACAGGCTTCATATGGCCCAAAGGCTTCATACAGACAGAGGACTCACCTGAGTCGCACTAACGCAAATGTTTTGCAGGGAAACCATACTCAGGCCTGTGAATATGAGCGCGTTTCATCAAACCGCCATGTTCATAAGACCAAGAACTATTCTGCTTATTTTTATGAGTACTATTGTCCACCTGCAAGACTTTTTGCTAGGGCTCCAAAGCCAAAGTTCTCAGATGCTGCACTTAGACTCATTGCTTCGAAGCCACCCTTGAAGATGTGGGTGGCTAAGAAAGCTTAACTCTCTTTTGCAGGGAAAGGTCTCCAGCCAAAAACCAAAATTGTATGACGCTATTGCTGGGGACCTTAAACATCTTGTAGGGCGCAAGATCAAATGCCCAAATGGTCTTATTATGTACTTTGTTCCTGAATCGCTTGCTACTCACCCTATCAGTCCAAATCTCGACCTAAGCTTTCATAATCTACTGGTTCGTCAAATGTTTTTGCTTCACAATTCTCTTCGTGAAGCCTATCCCCCTAACTGCATTGTAGGGTACGACACCAGCTGCTTCAGAATGGATTATTGATAGTGGGTGTACCAATCACATGACTGGCAAGAGAAGCCATCTTATGGACTCAACACTACGTCCATCTGACAAAAGTCACATCACATTTGCTGACACCGGTAAAAGGAAGGTATTGGGTCTAGGTAGAGTTGCAATCTCAAAGGATCAACACATGGATAAAGTCATGCTTGTTGAATCCCTTGGTTTCAACTTAATGTCTGTTTCAATGCTTTGCAATTTAAACATGATTGTGATGTTTGGAAAATATCGTTGCCTTGTACTAATGGAATCTGACAAGTCTCTAGTGTTTGAAGGGTATCGGAAAGATGATTTGTACATGGTAGATTTCTCAGCAGGACCACAACTTGCCGTATGTCTTCTAGCTAAAGCTTCTGAATGCTGGCTCTGGGATCGGAGGCTAGGACATGCTGGCATGAGGAACCTCCACACCCTTGCAAGGAAGAAATATGTCATAGGCATCGAGGGCGTCAAGTTCAAGAAGGATCACTTATGCGGTGCCTGTGAAGCAGGGAAGATGACGAGGGCCAAGCATCCCTCGAAGACAATCATGACAACGACTCAACCCTTCGAACTGATTCACATGGATCTTTTCGGTCCCACTCATTACTCAACTCTTACTACTACTGCCTGTCTCTATGGCTTTGTCATTGTTGATGATTATTCAAAATATACTTGGGTGCATATAATCCTCTACAAGACTGAAGTGCAGGATGTCTTCAGATGCTTCGCCAATCGAGCCATGAACAACTATGGCATCAAGATCAAGCACATCAGAAGTGATAACGGCACTGAATTCAAGAACATGGTCTAGACACTTATCTTGATACTTTGGGCATTACACATGAATTCTCAGCTCCGTACACACCACAGCAGAATGGCGTCGTGGAACGCAAGAACAGAACACTTATTGAGATGGCTTGGACGATGCTTGATGAATACAAGACTCCAAGAAAGTTCTGGCCTGAAGCCATTGATACTGCATGCCATATCATCAACCGTGTTTATCTTCACAAGCTTCTAAACAATACATCCTATGAGCTCCTTACTAGCAAGAAGCCAATGTCAGTTACTTCAGAGTGTTTGGTGCCAGGTGCTGGATCAAGGATCCACATCACACTTCAAAATTTGCGCCAAAAGCACATGAAGGTTTTATGCTTGGATATGGAAAGGATTCACACTCCTACAAAGTCTTCAACCTCTTTCATTATAAAGTGGTTGAAACAGTTGATGTGCGGTTCGATGAGACGAACGGCTCACAAAGAGAGCACCTGCCAAATGTGCTAGATGAAGTTCCATCCAGTGTATCAATCAAACTTATGGGAGCTGGAGAAATCATACCGTCTGAAGCTCAGCCTAAAGAGGAACTTATCATCTCCGACCTGAGCGGCCTGAAGACAATGATCAAACTGAAGACAATGCTCAGCCTGAAGACAATCCTTCTAACGATGACAATGATCAACAAGAGCAAATTATTTGTCCTGTACATCCTCGTGTTGCAAATGAAGTACAGATTGAGAAAATAATTCATAGCATCAATGCACTAGGTCCACTCACTCGTTCAAGGGCAACACAACTAGCAAATTTATGTGGGCACTTCGCACTCGTCTCAATATCTGAACCCAAGAAAGTTGAAGAAGCCTTCTTGGAACCTAAATGGATTCAAGCTATGCAAGAAGAGCTTCAACAGTTTGAGCTGAATAATGTATGGGAACTGGTTAAGCATCCTGATCCTCGCAAGCACAATATAATAGGCACCAAATGGATATATCGCAACAAGCAAGATGAGCATGGTCAAGTTGTCAGAAACAAAGCTCGTCTCGTTGCTCAAGGGTACACTCAGGTTGAAGGGATTGACTTTGATGAAACATTTGCTCCTATGGCTAGACTTGAAGCCATACGCATACTGCTGGCCTATGCAAATCATCATAACATTCTTCTGTATCAAATGGATGTGAAGAGCACATTTCTCAATGGCAAGATTGAAGAAGAAGTGTATGTTGCACAACCGCCTGGCTTTGAAGATCCAAAACATCCTGACATGGTGTACAAGCTCAACAAGGCACTGTACGGCCTCAAACAAGCCCCTCGGGCTTGGTATGACACACTCAAATACTTCCTGAAGAGCAAAGGCTTCAAACCTGGTTCCCTAGACCCCACTCTCTTCACGAAGACATATGATGGTGAATGGTTTGTGTGCCAAATATATGTGGATGACATTATCTTCGGCTGCACCAATCAGAAATACACTAGCGAGTTTGGATATATGATGCAAGAGCAATATCAGATGTCCATGATGGGTGAGCTGATGTTCTTCCTTGGTCTTCAAATACGCCAGCAACGCAACGGCATCTTCATATCTCAAGAGAAGTATCTCAAAGATTTGCCTGAAGAAATTTGGGATGCAAGACTGCAAAGGCTTCACGACTCCAATGCCTGCCAAACATCATATGGGTCCCGACGACAATGGTAAAGAGTTCGATCAAAAGGTATACGGATCCATGATTGGTTCTTTACTTTATCTATGTGCATCTAGGCCAGATATTATGCTTAGGGTTTGCATGTTTGCTCGATTCCAAGCGGCACCAAAGGAATCACATCACTTAGCTATGAAGCGAATTCTTCGATATTTGGCTCACACCCCAACATTAGGATTATGGTATCCAAAGGGCTCAGAGTTTGATCTGGTTGGATTCTCGGATGCTGATTATGCCGGTGACAAGGTGGATCGCAAGTCTACATCAGGCACATGTCATTTTCTGGGACGATCACTTGTATGTTGGTCTTCAAAGAAGTAGAACTGTGTATCTCTCTCCACTGCTGAATCTGAATACATTGCTGCTGGATCTTGTTGCACTCAGCTTCTATGGATGAAGCAAACACTCAAAGATTATGGCATTCATCTGAAGAAAGTGCCACTCTATTGCGATAAGAAAGCGCCATCAAGATTGCCAACAACCCAGTTCAGCACTCGAAGACAAAGCACATTGAAATTCCTCATCACTTTCTCAGAGATCATGTTGTGAAGGAAGACATTGATATCATACACGTCAACACTGAAGATCAATTGGCAGATATCTTCACCAAGCCCTTGGATGGGAAGAGGTTTTGCAAGTTACGGTGGGAGCTAAATATCTTGGAATCCTCAAATGTCCTGTGATCAGGCACACATCCTAACACTTATGCATATTGATGACTTAGATGTGCAACACACGAAGTAAAGTATATCTTCAATCAATGAAGACATACATTCTAAGTGTGAATACATTAATGTGGAATTTGACTTCGGAGCGCCACGATAATTGTGCGCCGTGTCTAGGTCTAATACTTCCTATACGGTGGGTAACGCCACCACCAAATCTTTTGTTTGAAGTGTTTCACCCATGCGTTACATTTTCTATGTCTTCACATTTTGTTTGTCTTCATTCTCAACTTGTCTTCATGATTATCTTCACTATGTTGGTTTGATTGTCTTTCTCACATATATATATATATATACTAGTGTTCTGTCCTCTACAGCATTCACTTATAGCTATGTCTTCTTGTTGAAACTTTTGAACTAAGTGAATGTGATCGGACCCTAACCTCTCTATGCTTTGTATCTCCAACACTATCTCTCCAAATCATATGCATTCTATTGAAACTGTCAAATATCCTCTCTGCGTCCTTGTCAGCAGAAGATACAGAGACAAACATTAAGTCCGTTTTCAATGCTAATTCCTTCACCTGAAACCGGGAGAAGTGGGAACGACCACCCGACAATTCAGGTGTGTGTGGGAACGTGGGACAACTCCAAGTATGTTGCATGTTTGCCACGTGTTCCTCAGATGTGAACTGCTAGGGGCACCTGCGTAATTACGTTGTGCCGCACACTCCCTTATAAATACATGCCCCCTGCGGTCAAGAAAACCTTCGTCCACCTCTCCACCTCGTCGAACCCTAGTGCCCCCGCTAGCTCTCGACGACGCCGGCAAGGAAGCGCTTAGCTACCGCGACTTCTCCGACGCCGTCCTCACGCCGGCCGCGGACATCGTCTTCTCCGCTGCCGCCGTAGGTGTTCTCCATCGCCAAGATAGGGCATGGTGGATTGAATTGCTCAGTCTCCTACTCTTCCCATCTAGCATTTCTTCGCGTGAATTCTTACAACATCACATTAACTGTCCCGAAGCCAGTTCCTGTCTGTCCAGCAAGCGAAAGCCTTTGAATGTGGTGAAGCCATTCAGTTTGAAGTTCATGGCTACAGAGAAATCAGTAAGGAAGGGTGGCAGACAGTGTCATGGGGGAACGTCAAGAGATTTGCCTGATGACCTCTCAGAGCTTTACAAGACATATCCTGAAGAGGATTACAATCAGCGCAAGACCTGAATCCAATGGATACGAAGATATTGGGCAGAACAATGGTTCAAGTACAGGCTTGTGACCCAGGAATATGCTGAGAAAAATGCCATCAAACGGCCATGGGGAGACATGCTATACAGAAATCTTCAACCCAGGTCCAGAGATGAAGCCATTGAACAAGGCTTCTATCCCTGCATGGTTCGTGGACCACAGCCTGCGGATGCACACCCGTCGTCATTGCTATGGTGTCGTGACGACAATCTGTTCAAACGCAACTTCCAGTTTGCCAAGAATTCGTCTAGGCAAAATAAGAAGTCATTGGACTAGACTTCAACCCTGGTCCTTTTGCTCCCCGTGCCGATGGCACCCGCGAAGCTGAACCCAATCTTGTTGGGCCCTTCTACAACCTGGGAGGTCTCATCATTCATATCATGGTTCAAGGGATAGCCGTGGATGAGCCTGCAGATGACACTGAATCTGATGAAGCGCCTGCACCGCCGAAGCCAAAGAAACTGAAGAAGCCTAAAGCTTCAAAGCCTGCCTCAGCACCAAAAATCTCACGGGCGAAGCCACTGGCTACTGCACCTCCTGAGGTCAGGTCAACCACTTCAGAACTGAAGAAGACGAGGAATGCTGAGGCTGAAGCGAGAAAGAGGAAACATCCTGAAGCCTCTAATGCTGCAACCTCCTAGAAGAAGCGCAAGACCAAGAAGGATCGGGCTTCTCCCACAAAGCCCTTAGTTGTTGAACCTATCTCCATGGCTCGCCCTGCAGCTGAACATCAAGAGCGCCAACTGATTGTCCATGAGCCTGCTTCCACAGACGCTCATGAAGCTGAAGACATTCCAGCAGTTGATCCCACCTCTACTGAAGACATTGGTCACCATGACAATGTTGAAGATGATGTAGTTCTTCCTCAGATCGAGCACCAACTGGTATCATCGCCTGTGCTTACGCACAGCAAACTCATCAGCATTGGTCATCCTCTGACGCCAATTGACCACCCTGGCAAGAAGAAGATGATGACCTTGAGGCCCAGCCAACTCCATCTTCAAAGGCGTCGCCAGCGTTACGCCGGCTTCGAAAAGGACCAAGGCCTCAAGTCTCTCTTTCGAGCGTTCCAGAAGGAGAAGTGCCTCACCAATCTGTTGCACGTCAAGTATTTCAAGATGCCACTCCCACTATGAATGTCTCCGAGTCTGAGGCTAAAGCTGCTGAAGACATTCCGGCTTCATCAGCCGATGACACACAAGAAGAAGAACGTGTCCCTACTCCCCCCATTACTGAAGAAGCTGTTCTCGAGGAGAACGTGTCTGTGCCCGACCCTCCAGCTTCTGAAGTGGAGGTTGAGAATCCTGAGGCTGCCACCACCAACACCAATGAAGCCAATGACGTAGTCATGGCTGAAGCAAATGTGGAGCCTGCACCTGAAGTCAATGTGGCCCCTGAAGCCCATGAAGACAATGCCAATGCCCCTGTTCCCCCTCCAGGACCTCACACAATGGAGCTGGCATTTGATCATGGTCAGCCGGTTATGGTTCGATGGCCCATTCTGACTCCTCCGCCTGCTGCTGGACCACAATTTGAGTACCACGTCGAGCACAGGCCTCATGTCCAAAAGCCCAAGCCAAGACTTCCACGATTCCCAGGCACTGCCACTTCACCTGGGGTTTTCAATGCGAATGGCTTCGTGGCACATAATACCTTCTTCAAGAGCTCCAAGAACCCTTATACCAAACCGTTCATTTCTTTAGATCGGTTCTGGAGCTATCAGCAGCGCAACTACTATTCCTGTGTCCTATACAATCAAGGGCGCATATTTCCACATATGCGCCTCGACTCTGAAGCTATGGATGGTCTGCCTTGCCTCGAAAAAGCATTGGACTGTTTCAGAGATGCTGGTCTGTTGCAGTTCATCACCGACAAGGAGCACTGGAATGAGGAATTGTTGCTTCAATTCTATGCCACTCTTCACATCCGAGGCTACAATAGGGATCCGAAGACTTGGATCCTTGAGTGGATGACAGGCAATGTCCATCATGAAGCTAAAGCTCTTGATATCATTGAGCTTACCGGCCTGCACACTCCTGGTGAATACTATGAACCAGGTTGTCAACAACAACAAAATGCCTTGGAAAGCATTTTTCAGAAGCCAGAACCCAACATGAGTCAAATGCTGAGCATGATGAAGCCTTTGCCTCAAGATGTTGAATATCCTAAGGAGTTGTTTGTTGAAGACCTAGAGTACCTGCCTTGCACCATCTACCACATCATTAGGAAGACTCTATGGCCTGTCAAAGGACACTCATCTGCAGCAAAGCTTGAAGGAGCAATGAAGAATTTGGTTTTCTATATCTTCAATGGCATCAGCTTCAATGCTCAAGACTTCTTCATCAGGCAGTTGGCTGCGTCTGGCTCCGACATCTTTGGATTGAAATTCTATGCTCCATGGGTCATGCGTCTGATCAAGCGTCATTCAGCCTTCAACTATCAGTCGTCTGCACGCAATCATCTTATATTCTTGCCCGAGGTTGATCTGTCAGTTGAAGCCATTTACCCAGAGCCTGCTAAGGATCCCATTTATCTTCATAATGTTGATCACCAAAGCTTCACCCAGCCCATTGAAGGAATTCTAGCAGTGTCTCGTGTTTATCCCCTTGCTGGAAACACACGTGCCCCGCCTGCCCTCATTGAAGCCACTGAAAGCACCATTGCCCAACGGCCCAAGAAGCGATCTCGTGTTCTCAACAACCGAGAGCTTCTGGTTGCCCTTCATCAGAAACAGGATAGGCATCATGACTGGCTGAAGCGCCAAATGCAAAGCATCTTGGTGGACGTAAACAGGATTCGCAATCTTGCCACCAAGAATGCCTTTGTTGCCCATGAAACCTGTCGGCGTACATGGAAAGGACTGACGCTTATGTGCTCTGAGGATGATCTTCAAGAGGACGGCTTCTCTGAACGCTTCATGTTTGACTCCACACCTCCAAGAAGGACTGTGCTGCGACGAACTCCGTCTCTTGAAGACTCTGAGTTCTCTTCCTCCGCCGCAACTGTGAATGCTAGAGTGATCGATGACGAAGACGATGCGACTTCACCGCCCCCTACTTCTGCACGCATCGACACTGCCCCGAGTTCGTCTGCACCGCCTAACAACACCAACGACCTTGCTTCTTCACCTACTCCTCATGGGAACGAGTAGATGCTCTATGTCTTCAAACCTTTTTGGTCCTTACTGACAAAAGGGGGAGAAGCATATGAGTTTGATAGTCTTCAAGCGGGTCCATATGGGCAGTTGCTTTATATTTTACCTAGTGTTTACAACTCTCGTTTTGATACATTTGGTTCTTTGAGTTGTAACACTTAAACTCGATGGTCGTCTGCTACTTATTTGCTATTCTGTGATGCGATGATAAATTCCGCATGTGCGACGATAAATTCCGCACTTAGATCATTTTGCAGACGTCCATTTTTCATTATGCATGTCATTATCTTCACATACTTTTCATGCATGATGAATTGTCATCATAAGTTGAAGAGGATCTCCACAAGTACAACCTGCCATGTGCATTTGCATTCCAAAAGCAAATTACTTATATGCACATCTTCAGGGGGATCCCTTGCAACTTATGAAGACAATCCCCTATCCTTTACAATTTCACATATTATATTCCCCGTTGAAAACTTCAACTAGTTGGTCATCAATCACCAAAAAGGGGGAGATTGTAAGTGCATCTAGTGCCACCCCTAGTTGGTTTTGGAGTATTGACGACAAACCTAGTCGAGGGACTAATGTGTTTGTGAGAATTGCAGGATAACACAGGTAGAAGTCCCTCATTGATTCGGTTTTCCTACCAGAGATGACCCCTAAAAATGTAAGAAGACATTGAAGACAAAGGTGGTATGTGAAGACATTCACATTGAAGACTATGACAAGAGAAGACATCGCATGAAGACTATGGAGCGCGAAGACTTAGTTCTTTCGTCGTTCTTTTTCTTATTTGTTGAGTCATAGGAACCACTGTACTGTTAAGTGGGGTCCAAGAGAACCAGTCAGAATGACTGAAGTGATGCTTAACCAAAATCCTATGTCTTCGAGTGAAGACTATGAGAGCAAATCTTGTCCAGAGTTGGATAACGCACTTTCAATGCTATTAAAACTCTAGAGTGCTCAATGAAATTATGCTACCACTGAAAAAGAATTCCTAGCAGTGGTATTTGCTTGTGATAAATTTAGATCTTACATTGTTGATTGAAAAGTACACTACTAGGAAAAGGCCAACTAGTGGCGCACCTGTTTTCGCTACTAATGGCGCACTACAGGTGCGCCACTAGTACCACGCCATTAGTATTTTTTACTAATGGCGCACCACATAGAAGTGCGCCATTAGTAACATTTTTTTAATTTTCTTTCAGAATTTTTAATTATTTATTTTTTTCAATTTTTTTAATCTTTTGTTTTTTTCTTAATCTCAGGTCACTATGGCTTAATCTCGGGTCAATATACTTAATCTCAAGTCAAATCACACTCTATGGTCAAACTTCCCGAAAGGTCACCTATCCTCACACTACTCCAGCCCAAGCACGCTTAACTTCGCAGTTCTATCCAACCCCAGCACCAGCTCACTTCACACGCACTTTTTGATATATCTATCATGTCAATCCTTTTTGATGTCTAGGACTTTGTTCATGTTCATGAGTATGATGAAATTTTGAAAAAATATTTCAAACTTCCCGGTCATATTACGTATCATATGTTTTAAAAAAATCGAATTTTTTTCGAAACCAATTTTTCTTTCTATTATTAGTGGTGCACCTAGAAAATGGTGCGCCATTACTAAGTTTGAAACTTTTTGGATTTTCACCCTCTCTTAGATCTTAAAAGCCCTCTATCTTTCATTTTGTTTGGTTTTTGGGGATTCTGAAAATCTTCAACGGGGTTCCCCCGATTGAATTCGGATGTAACTTTTCGAGTAGATGATTTTTCATATTAAAAAACTTTTTAATCCGAGTTCGTATGGAAAAGTTATGCCCATTTTAGAAATTCCAGAGAGATTTTGCAAACAAAGTCGAAATTCATTTTCCTAAATTTTCCCAGCAAGTAGACCACATATCACATGGGAAACTTATTTTATTTTATTTTTTTGACATTTCCATCATTTTCTTTTATTTTTTAAACTGAAAAGGCAGTCCAGGGGGGGTGCATTCGGTGGATTTTTTGGGCCAAGTTGGTAATGGCGCACCGTGGGAGTGGTGCGCCATTACTAGTTAAACTAGTAATGGCGCACCACACCCACGGTGCGCCATTACTAGTTTTGAAAAAAAATTGATTTTTTTTTAAAAAAACTTAGTAATGGCGCACCAGTGGACAGTGCGCCATTACTAGTTAAAACTAGTAATGGCGCACTGTCCACTGGTGTGCCATTACTAACAAAAAAAATTTATTTTATTTTCAAAACTACTAATGGTGCACGGTGGATGTGGTGCGCCATTACTATGTCAACTAGTAATGGTGCACTATCCCACGGTGCGCCATTAGTAACAATTTTTTTTATTTTTTTTTTCAAAACTACTAATGGCGCACCACACACTAGGTGCGCCATTAGTAATATTACTAATGGTGCACCTGTATGTAGTGCGCCATTAGTGTCCATATTATCTATAGCCCTTTTCCTAGTAGTGGTAATTGTTCACACCGATCATACTGCTATAAAATATCTTGTGGAAAAGAAAGATGCTAAACCTAGACTTATTCGATGGGTTCTCTTGCTACAAGAATTTGATTTACATATCACTGATAGAAAAGGAGCTGAGAACCCCGTAGCTGATAACTTGTCTAGGCTTGAAAATGTTCTTGATGACCCACTACCTATTGATGATAGTTTTCCTGATGAGTAGTTAGCTGCAATAAATGTTTCTCATAAAACTCCTTGGTATGCTGACTATGCTAATTACATTGTTGCTAAATATTTACCACCTACCTTTACATACCAACCGTCGGGGAATAACCATGCCACCTATGGGACCAGGAGGCCCCTTGCTGGTTCGGCAGGGGGACGTCGTGTTGCACAAAGAGCAGATCAGCGCACCGCAGCACGACAGAGAGCACACAAGCAATTTACCAAGGTTCGGGCCACCATGAGGCGTAAAACCCTACTCCTGCTTTGGTGGATTGATGGTGGAATGGAGGTGGTCAAGCGTAGTACACTTGCCCGGCAGGGGTTGCCTATGGGTAGTTGTGACTACGCACGTATGAGCGTATGGGTGTGTCAACTTCCCAACCCTCTAACCCCTCCTACGGGTGCCATGGGCCTCCTTTCGTAGATTAAGGGGTCACCACAATGGCAAAGTAGTCATTATCCACTGATATGATAGCACACAGTGCTATCATACCTAACTCTGCAGGCTGACAGGGTGCATTAACTGCACTTCTTAGCGTCATATCACTGGTTGCCCGGCAAGGTTTGCCGGGCTATCTCACAAGCTCCACGCCTCTTCTCTTGACACGTTGTAGGACGGGTGTCATCTATGGGTTTCTCCTGTAGGAAATGGCTGCCATGTGGTGAATGGTTGCCACTTAAACACCTTCGGCTTGACACCACACTGATTGACGATGTGGGTCATGCTTGAGTGGTTTGTGGGGTTGTTCTGCCCTTGCGAGCCCCAGCAGACCTTGCCAGGGTGCCTTGGTCGCCTGCTTCGGGTGGTGGCCTCGCCCCTTGTCGGGCTCGCCTGCTAGGCAAAGGAGGCCCTTCTTTTTCTGATATCTTGCTCCTCTGGCTCGATCTTGGTCCCTCTGAGCTGTATGTTGGTTCTTCGAATATCTTGTTCCTTCAATGTCTAACTTGGGTTGGTGCTTCAATCTTGTTCCCGTGACTGTGCGCAGTCTGGGTGACAGACCCAGGGCCTGTTGCACCGACAGAAGCCCCCGTGCCTTCCCTGAACCCGCTGCTGAGCGTCGTCGGGGTAGGGCCTAATAAGTGCGCAGGCAAGGTTTGCTGAAGAGGTTGGTCTCTTGGAGTCTCCACTGCTGCTCCATTAGCCTTGATTCCGGGCCAGTTTCCAGTTTTCCCGCATGTCGTGCGTAAAGCATTTTGTGGTGGGGCCGCTCAAGTGATGGCCCGTGAATGACTTTAACACATGGGGTAGAAACTGCCAATTTACTCTTCCCACAGCGTGCCCTTATCCTTGGCCACGTATGTTGCATGCATCATGCGGGGTAGGTAACGGACGCGCATGGCACGGGAGAGCATCTTGGAGGGGGGTCCGTCCGCCTTGAATTGGCGAAGGAGGGTGGTGGTCCCACATTGATAGAGCTGCTGCCCTTCCCCGCCCTGCCTATAAAAGGGAGGGGCGGAGGAGGGAGAACTCATCCATCCTTGCATTCCCCCTCTTCTTCTCTTGTTCTCTCCTTCTGCCGGTGATGCCGAAGAGGAGAGCCTGGGGCAAACCCATGGTCTCCTGTTTGGGGTTATTGTTGCCCCATGCTGGTGCTGATGCTAAGAGAGTGAGCTTGGCCCTTGGCGTGGCGAATCTCTTGGTATCTTCGAGGCCTGGCCTGGAGGCGGGGCTGGAGATTGTTGGTAATCCTAGCATCGCCCCTCCCAGAGGTCTTGGGGTTGTTGTCGATGAGAGGCACGCCTTCCTGCCCTCCAAGTTGGGTTGGAGCGTGCCTCAAACTTCCTGGCCATCCCGGCCACTCGCTGTCTTCCCGAGGGGGGTGCCGGACTAGGGCCTCGACCTTCCTCCGGGATGGTGTGGATGGAGATGAAGCCTAGGGAGAAGGATAAGACGGGAGGCATGTCGTCCAGAAGGAGGATGACCGCATCGATGCGTTCGTCTCGTATTGGCGACCAGCTGCCTGTCTGCTCGGCTCTTCCCCCCTTTTTCCAGGCGCCATCATCACCGTTTCTTCCGACTGTCGGGAAAAGGCTTGCCCCCCTGGTGCTTCCGCTTCCTTTTGGGGTCTTCTGGCTGGGCTCCGGCGCCTTCCTCTGCCGGTGCCTGTGCTGGATCCCCCCTTTTGGTCTTGGGGGTGGTGACCAGGGGGGCGTCGAGGTGCTCCGCACGTCTTCCTCCTTTGCAGCCTCGCCACTCCCGATCTTGTCAGGCTGGGGTTGCCAGCTCTTGACAAGGGTCGGGGTGGTGTTGAGACGTCACGGTGCTCATCCTCTTCTCTTCCCACTGCAATACCTGGGATAATAGGGACAGGGAGAGGAGTTTATAGATCACTTATCTTTTTTCAATCTTAAACTTGTGGGCAATCGCCAAATTTTAATTCGAATAATGTAATCTCTCGAGTCCACCTTTGTGTTCTGTAATGCTTGTACTTGTATTAGCATATGAATGAAAAAGATGAACCTTGCCGGGAACCCGTGCATGTGTATGTCCATGCAGAGGTGGAGCGCCTCTTTAACGAAAATAAAGGAGTTTTCCCTGGCAGGATATCTTGCCGGCACCCTCTTTGTCTACCAGAGAGCTACGTCTTCCGGGGGGACAGACAGAGGGGCCAGCCCCCTGCCAACTCTTTTTTACCAAAGGCTACTGCGACCACCCTGACTGAAGCAACGTTTGAGTCATGGATGGGAGCACCTAAGTTTCAAAAGAGAGGCGAGGTTTTCTCATGCAAAGTTATAGCTTTACAGAACACTAATGGACAAGAGGTAAAACTTATCTGCTTGGCTTGCCGGGGATCGCTGTGCCGTGCAATCTTCTCATCTCTTGTCGAAGCCCAGTTCACGGTAGGAACCTGCAACTTCATGTAGATGAGAATGAATGTAGGATGCTATCCTATTTATATGCATATGCAAATGCTCATGAAATGCTTATGTAGTGATCTTGGTGTGCTCATGCATGCATGCAATCTTATTAGTTGGGGCACCCTACAACGCTTCTTTATTTTCTCTTGCACGGGGTCATCACCTCGGCTTCCTACAAGGGGTTACATCCAGCTGAGGCAAGGCCTGTAGAAAAGGATGGCTGTCGGGCAGTGCCCGACAGCCTCGTGCCTTACGGGTAGTACTTGCGGAGATGCTCAATGTCTGATGTAGTTTTGTACTAAAGAAGAGATGTTAAATAACTACTAAAAAGATACGAATCAACTCTTTTTCCTCTCTCTCATATATGACTAATCCCTTAATTGTTATTATTTTATTTTATTTTCTGAACAAAAAGGAATTTTCAAGAGTGCATGATACACATGGAAGAGTATATGCACACACATGGTGTACTAGTGCATGCATGAACTAGTTAATCTCTTGATTTATCTTGTACGTAGTGCATGGAAATTTTGCCTACATACATACATGCATGCATGAGGGCGGCAATATGTACAGCGGAAATATGCCTCGGTTATACATGGCGGCAGCGAGGACAGACATGCAAATAAGCATACGAACACCCGCACATATGATGGATTGATCGATATATTTTTGAGGTCTAGATGTGCACTCGAAGGTGCGCGGCTGATGCAAGACAAGTTGAAGCTGTTACGTAAGCATTGATGGAGTCCAACGAGCCGGAAGGACTGCAACATATACACCAGGGAGGTTGTAGTTAGCTAGCCTGATCGTTGTTGGAAGCGGATACAACGCAGCTCCATGGCCAGTATGAAGCATAGACCCGGCAGGTAAAAGCAAAAAAGGAGATATATCACAAAAGCTATCATTTTATTGATCGATGGTACAAAAGTTCACTGGGACTAATTATACATTGTTCTGGATGAGCTAAGACAAATTATATTTAACTAACATAGAACCTATTTGAACTAAGTGCAGCTTTTGCAGAGCAGTCCATGATCAATAGCCTGCTCCCTCACTCAGGAGCTTCGTATGCTAGGATCATCATGATCTCCGGAAGCGTTCCACCGGTGGCCAGGAAGGTAGCCGCGTCCGCACGACATATTATGTATGACTTGACCACCTTTGACGAACTCCGAACTGCATCCTCATGAGCTTCAAGATGGCAGGAGCTAGAAGTCATCAAGTCAGCTAGGATGCCTGTGCGCTTTTCAACCAGTGCCGCCATCCCGGTTTCCTTCTCGCAGAGGGCCTTGTACTCCTCGGCAAGCTCTTGATGTTTGACGGCAAGCATCCGATGTTCTTTGGCCAACTTCTTTTTTCTGTTCCAGATGGAGGCGAGGTTGGCAAGGCGTCCCTCTAGGCGCGGCCCTTCCTTCTCGAGGCGGCGTAGTCCTTGAGTGATCCCCGCATGAGTTGCATCTTGTTTGTCTAGCAGAGATGAAACTTGCGCCGGCGTGGGTGTTAATGTGTGGGAAGTGCGAAGACCACCTTTTCCACCCAGACGAGCCACTACTGCTTCAAGGTGGCGAATAAGAATCTCGAGGTCTGGCGGGACCTCATTCGCATACGGGATCTTCCACATACTTATCACAGACTCTATTTTCGTGATGGTTAGCTCCTCATTGATCGGCTGCTCCCTTAGTGCCTCTTGTATATCTTTGAGTCCTATTGAGATGTACTTTGCAGCTATTCCGGGCGGGAGAACAAGGCTCGGTGTTGAGATGTTACTTGTTGGAGGGACTTTGAGCTTCTCGAGTAGAGTGTTTTCTCCAGCAAGTATATTCTGGTATTGCTCAATTAATACACGGAGTTCCTTTGCCTCAGGGGAATAAAAGCCTTCCAGATTATTTGATTTGCTAGAGACATCTAAAAAGGAGAAAAAAAGAGAGCGAGTCAAGAAAGCATCAAAAGGAAATTCATGCAAGGGTGGCGGGGGGGGGGGGATTATACACGTACCGCAAGCAGACGTCTTTGGCTTCTTTCAGTTATCCCAACATCCTTGTCATTGATAGCTCTGGTTGAACGCTTTTTGTCCACTTCGGGGGTGCCTGTTGATGTGGTTAAAGAAGCGGGCTTGGTCACCAGGGAGGCAGGTTTTGCGACAAGATCGCTCCCTGCTACAGTTGAGGACTTCGCAGTTGGATCACTCACTGCTGGGGGCGTGTGATTCGCCATCGAACTAGAATTGGCCAGAGGTTCCCTAGTGGTGGAGCGTCGGCATCAAGGGAGGTAGATGTCTCATCAGAATTCTTTGAGTTGCAGTTCAGGTAGCTACGCGTAGTCCGTGGCACTGAGCTATGCAATTTCAGTACAAGCGGCGGGGCACTTGGCAATGGCGGTGACCGGCGTGTGTACTTCACGCCCTTGGAATGGTTTCCCAACTTGCTTGGAGGTGGTGGAGGAGTTGAGCCGCCTTTGCCGTTCCTGCTGCCACTCTTCAAGCCCTCAACATCTCTCGATCCATACTCCTTTGACTTGTCGCCCCGTCCCATGGTGTCCTGATGATACGAGTGAAATAACAAATGCAAAGTTAGCAGGAGACACAAGATACAAGTGTATCTACTGAGCATGCACACAGAACACGCAAAGTCAAGGCGAGGCATTAGCTTCAGAGATGAAGTAACAAATGCGTACCTTTTTCTCTTCAGATCGGATGTGTCATGGGCGATGATCGAACTTGTGTGCTCTTGGATGCTACCTAGGGTCATATTTTTATAGTATCTTACATGACACATACATGGCAAGACTTGTGATAGAGCCTTGATCAGACTGACCAGGAGCTCTGGATTACGTCCAGGATGTTGCTTCCTTATATGAAAAGTTGAAGTAAAAATTCCTTGTATAGATCCGTTCGATGTGCTCCAGTTTGAGTACTTCACGGAGCAATTTAATGATTATATTTAAGAATTTTTCGGCACAGGTAATGTGCAGGTAATATATTTGAGATTGGGCTTATCATCATATGTACGTACCTTTTGCATGCTCGTTAAAAAAAATAGAAAAAGAGGATTTTGCATGTACGTGACAAGCTTGCCTTGCACTTGGTATTTATACACTATATGTATGTATTCGGGTATCTCGGCCGACCGACAAGCCCGCGTGTATATATCCGAATACCCGCAATACTCAAACCAGGCATATACGTGTACCTGTACATTAGCCCACTCCGATACTAGCTAGTCTTTGGTTACCTTTTTGCATGCACAGGTAAGGTAGCATACATGCATGTATTTTTGGTAGATTATACGCGGCAACAATGTACGCATGCGTACATACTTGAGTATTTGCGGGCCGGCCAGCACGCACACATATTTATCCAACGAGAGGCGGGCCCATCAGCAGCCGGGTTTCCTTTCTTTTTGCAGGTTCAAATGGAAAGGTGCTAACAAAAGGAAGGTCTAGAAGAGGCATTATGATTTACTTAGCTCACGGAGGAGCAATACACGATCGGCGAGTCACCAAAATTTGGAAACGAATACAGAAGGAAAGATTACCTACCGAACGAAGCCAGAGTACGGGCCAATAAATCTGATTCCTTCCTTCTCATGTTTCCTTTCTTCTGCATCAGCCAGCTGCCTATATATAGAGGCAAGGTCTCAACATTAGAGGAGGGACGCAGCAAACCCACGAGAGAAATCTCACAACATCTCACGCACGAAGCCGGAGGCATACATCCAGCATCCATCAAGTAGCAGCAAGACCACACAACACAACATCCAGCAAGACGCACATTGGCAGGAGATCGGCAGCACGACGTACCCTAATCCGCGAAAAGAACTCCGATCGTGATGGACGCAAAGGTCATGTTTCCGGAATGTGAGACTAATGTCTAATTCTTTTCTTTTGTCTTCCCCTTACATCCAGCATGCATGCACTACATGGAGAGTGTGTGCTCATCGCCGAAGACAACGCTCGTTCGATTCCGCCGCTGGCACCGGAGAGGACTTCATCAAACAAGGTGACTACACCAACATCACCGGAGTTTGTCCACACCAAGCCCTTCATCGGGCGCAGACGGAGCTCGCCAACGATGGAGCCCAATAAGGAACTTCTACAAAGTCACCTTCCTTGGCCCCGTGAGGCAGCGCCTTTGTCTTGGCGGACCACCGAATACGGCGTCTGACCAAAACGAGGTGCGCCCTTCATGGCATAAAGATTTCAGCGTACAGGCGACATGATCCTAGTCTCGGCAGACGACCGAATACGGCGTCTAGCTAAGATAGGGCATCAATCACCCCCTCCATGTCATGTTTCTTCGACCCCGTGATGTGTTTCGCTTGTCTTGGTGGACCACCGAATACGGCGTCCAACCGAGACGAGGAGCACCCTTCATTGCACAGGTCTCGTCATCATACAGGAAGCATGCTCCTTGTCTTAGCAGCCCAACGAATACGGCGTCTAGCTGAGATGAGGCATCAACCGCGCCCCTCCATGAAGCCATCCTTCTTCAGCACCACAATGTTTTGCCCTTGTCTTGGTTGAGCGCCGAATACGGTGTCCAGCCGAGACGAGGCGCAACATTTGTTGCACAAGTCTCATCATCATACAGGCGGTGTGCTCCTTGTCTTAGCAGACCACCAAATATGGTGTCTAGCTGAGACGGGGCATCAACCACACCCCTCCATGTCATCTTTCTTCATTCCCGCGATGTTTGCCTTTCTCTTGTTGGACCACTGAATACGGCGTCCAGCCGAGACGAGGTGCACCCTTCGTTGTACATAGGTGTCATCATCGTATGGGTGGCGTGCTCCATATCTTAGCAGACCACTGAATACGACGTCTAGCTGAGACGAGGCATCAACCATGCCCCTCCATGATGCCACTTTTCTTCGGCCCCCGTTGCGCGATCCTTGTTTTGGCAGACCACCGAATACAGAGTCTTGCCAAGACAAGGCATCTATCACGCCCCTCTACGATGTTATCTTTCGCGGCCATGTGAGGTAGAGGCTTTGTCTTTGCAGACTGCCATAAACTCGGCGTCTAGTCGAGACGAGACGCCAACCACACTGGCCATGTCGATGCAAGTATGCATTGGTTTTATACCAACGCCGGTCTCCACAAAGAATCCTCCCGCGAGGCAACCCCTTGCATACCCCGACGAAGCCGCTACATCGTCAAGAAGTCCGAGCCAAGCAGGACCCATGCTACTCCAACGCCAACTACATCAACGCTGTCAAGACCGACAAGGCATGACGGCAAGGGCGGACGTGGTTAGCACAAATCCATGTTTTGAGTGGCATGTGTACCGACGAGGACACGAGCTTTGCCGCTGCCCACACCATGCACACCATCATCATCATGCATAGAGAATGCGAGGCAAAGACGACAAAGATGGCCACACGGCTTAATTGGAGGTATCTCGCGGAGCAACCCGTGGGAGTAATTAATCGGGAGCTTTTCCAAGCCCCGGGTACCAGGAGACCGCACATCGCCATAGTCAGGCTGGCCGCGCTAGTAGGCCACGGTGCGCATATCGGGAATTGTATTTGTTATCCTTGAGATTAATAAAATACTGTTCACACCTCTTTGTTTTCTTTGTGTACTACGGTACACTGGCACGCCCGCATTCTTTTCCCTGGTGCATGAGAGAAATCAATACTCCTTCTCTTCCCTTCATACCGAGTGCTTATAAGATTTTTCTCGTGTCAAACAAATTGGCACGCCCGGTGGGACCTAGTTCTCCTCCCATCTTTGCTTTGTTGTGGTCGTTTGAATCGTCTTCGCTTGTCTCCCAACCTGCATAGCATGCTGCATGACAAGGCGTCGGTGAGGGTTTCCGCTAATCAAGATCCCTTTCATGCAGGTGGAATCTTCCGTGGCGGCAACATGGAGCCGGTAATGATCCAGTTTGGATCGATTCCGCCCATGGTCATCATCGAGCTCGGGAAGGTCTACATCCATCAAGCCTAGGATCCTGCGCAGTTTCAAACTGTGTAGTCGAAGAAGGCGCTAAGGCGGGAGGCTGCCAAGATGAAGAAGGAGCATAGCGAGCTAATGCTTGAGGCGTGCGCCCTGTTGAAGGAATCGACAAGGGAGGATATGAAAGGAGATGTGGAGGCAGCTCAACGCAACTACGCACTCGGAGTCGCTAACACCAACACCGCAGCGTACCGAGGTTGAGCTCCTCGAGGGTTTGGAGGCTATGTCACATGAATTGCGTAGGCTCATGGCCAGTGCTTGTTTGTCGGATAGCCCTCATCCCCTACACAACTACAAGAGGAAGTACCGCAAGGTACAATTACTCCACCAATAGATAGCTTCCCGCATCGCCCAGAGCACGGGGCCGGAGGAGGATTGGTCCCTCAGCGCCATGCACCTAGCTCCTAAGGTGTTCACTTACCAAAGCACTTTAACCCCTCCGTATGACTTGTTCCCTGATGATTGGGCATACGAGGCATGCAAGGTCAAGGAGCTTGTGAGACGCGCCATCATAAAGGAGTTCTGGAAGTGGCTCTCACCCAAAGAGCCTGTTCTACCAAGCCCTACTGTCTCCCTCAACATTGGTGACACTCGAAGTGGTGCATGGGCGCTGTGTCTCCACAACTGGGTGGTCGACAGAAGGTCTCTCCCCACCAAAAACAGGTTTTCCACCCTTCGGCATGATGCACCAGCACCATGGGATGATGACCTACAATGAGAATTTCGCCAACTCCAAGAGAAGATGAACAATATCCAAAGGAGGCTCCAAGATCCAACAGCACCAAGTGCATCGTCGGCTCAAGTCGCGGGAAGGATGAGGCTTCAAGCCCCAAGCCATCGTCCTCAACTTAAGCGCCAGAGTTTGGTGCCTCGGCGACAACCTTCACCAACTAGACACTTCCCACGATGGAGAAATCCCAATAGGCCTCCACATTGGAACCTATGGTCAAGACATCAAGACGATGAGAGGGACCCCCGGCCCACTCAACAGTGGCAACCACGAGAACCTTTGCATCTGACACTTCCACCATGATCTTCGTCCCGTCCCAGGAGGGGACATCAAGGCAATGAGAGGGACCCTCGAACCACTCAACAGTGGCAACCACGGGAACCTTTGTAATCGACACTTCCACCACGACCTTCGTCACCTCCTAGGCAGGGAGATCGGCCACAGCTGCAGGCGATGACGGACAGGACTTCATCCTCCACGAGGCACCCTGCACCAGCACTCCTACGCACGCCACCGGTACAAAGGGATGGTATCTTTCGAACAGAGAACCAGCGCAAGCGCGAGAGGAACCGGAGAAATCGCCATGTTCTTTATAAAGAACTTGAGCACTTAGTCCTTCGACACACTCAGGTACGTTTACGACCCGATGGTGGGGTAGTTCAAGAAAATGACAGGATCAAATTTCGTATCTCCCCCGACCTGGAGCGGCATGAGCGATGTAGCTACCTGCTCAGCCGGTTAGCACCGAAACCATGCAAGACATCCACGAGAAGCACTGAGCAAGGGAGCAAGGTGGTTCTTTCTTCATCCCTTCCCCAGAAGAATGATGAACAGGTGAAGGCGACTTCACCGGCACCACCACTAGAGAATCAGAAGATGCCAGCGCCGACGGCCACACCGATGGAAGGCGTTGAAGAAGCCAAGCTTACGTTCTCCTCCAACAATGAAGTAGCTTCCGAGGGAGCAGCCAACGCTGCCCTCCCACAAGACACAACACTTCCCATGGAGTTTCCTCTCGTTCCTTCTGAAAGGATGGACCAAGATGAAGAAGCTCAAGCCCTGCAGGAGGCTGAAAAAGTGAAGGAATCAACTGAGAAGAACCTTGCCTTGGCGGTACTCTTGGAGTGCAGCCATGTGAAGGGTCGAGTAATGGATGGCGACCTCCCGCCATCACCGAGGAGTTGGACTATCCTTCTGAAGAAGAGATCATGCCGAACCCAAAAGCGGACTTCCAGAGCACCTTCCTACTGCGCCTTGGCCTTGTTCGCGCATGGCTCACGGGTGCGGAGAGGGATGCCAAGACAAACTCATCGACGTCGCAAGAAGCTGCAAGATCCAGGGCCACATGTCTTCCTGTGATAATAGGGAAATGCTCATTAGGCGGAGGGAGCACACCACAAAATGAAGATATATACAAGCGTCACTACAACGACATTACATCAAGGATTCCTCAAGACCTTGAAGGACGACGACAAATTGTAAACTGGCCAGGGGCCAATACAAGATTAACATCCATCGCCCGTCAAGGAGTGGTGGATGGGTTTCCCAGAGATGGAGAACGCCAAGACAACCTTGATGATGAAGAAGGCTTCTCCGACTCATCTTCCTCGCCATCGTTGGAGAGTCGCCCACACTCCCCTTGTTACCATGAACTAGCTTCATCGGTTTTGTCAGATTACGAGGAAGGTGATGAAGACCTCCACACCGCGCCCATTCGCATGGTGAATCATGCTGATAGCCTTGTGGATCAAGATCCTGCTGCCAAGCCACCCGTTGATGGCACCCAGGGATCCAAGTGCTGTAAACAAAGTAGCGCCAGAAGAAGTGTCTCTAGAAGAAGAGGTCAGAAGTCAGCGTCAGACGATTGACTAGTTGGCGTCAAAGCTTGACCAGTTCATTGATCTTGTGATGAACAACCAAGGCGTTCCTCCACAAGGCGTGGTGCAGCGAGTGGTGGATCCACAAGAAGAGGAACTTCAGGTGGGCCCTCCTCCTAGGGTGCCCTTAAATGATGTACCTCAACATGACCCCCACTCACAAGCTCGGCCTTGGGTTAGCCCTGCTGGTTCTGCCAACGCAATACCACACACGGATATGCTGAAGGACGACCACGACATGGCCAGGGATATGGTGAAGCAAATGGCGATAGATCAAGCCCCTCGCACCCCCCCCCCACGAGAGTGAGCTGGAGAATCCTTACGAGGCGTGGCATGACATGATGGCGTATCCCGCGGGGTGGCATCCCCCAATGTTCCATCAATTTGATGGAACCGGCGATGCAAGGGAGAACTTGGCATACTTCGAGGCGGCATGCAGCGACATAGCAAACAGCCCATCACTTCTCCTTCGCCAATTTTCAGGGTCGTTAACCAGGCCTGCTTTCCATTGGTACAGTCATTTACTGTTTGGGTCCATTGGGAGTTGGGCAGCCATGAAGAAGGACTTCTCTGTTGTCGAGCTGGCGCAAGTCCGACAATGACGAGATGAGTCCATTGATGACTACATCATCCGCTTCTGCAACGGTTATGTGCGTCTCACCAGGGAGATGCACCTCGAGGATGCCATTGAGATGTGCGTCCACGGGATGCAGCAACATTGGTCATGTGAAGTCTCTCGGCGTGAGCTCGGAACTTTTAGTGCCCTCAGCACGGTGGTAGTAGCCACGAAGCTTGAGTTTGAGAAATCACCACAGATAATGGAGCTCTATAAGAATGTCAGCGCGTTTGATCCCGCCAAGCGCTTCGCCTCGATGTCCAAGCAAATCAACAATGGTAGCAGGGCGAAGGCACCAGCCGAAACAAACAACACCAAGGTCTTCTCACCTGGACCGCAAGGCCATGTGCCCATCTTGGGTGCACAGGGCGAACAAGCCAGAGGGAGGCAACGCCCTTCGATGCAGGAACTCCTTAAGAAGCAGTACGTCTTCCATCGGGAGCTCGTCAAGGACATGTTCCACCAGTTCATGGAGCATCGAGCCTTGAACTTACCAGAGCCTCGAAGGCCTAATCAGGTGAGGATGACAGATAATCCTTTATTTTGACCATATCACAGGTATGTGGGACATGTCATTGAAGATTGTGTCGCATTCAAAGAATGGCTCCAAAGAGCCGTTAATGAGAGGAGCATCAACCTCGACCCAGAAGCTATCAATCCAGATTACCATGCAGTAAACATGGTGAGCATGATGTTACCATCTCTGCCAAGTGAAGACATGGAACTCGAAGAAACATGGGTGCCACTGGCCCAAGTTGAAGATCAGCTATCCAACCTAATCCTCTCCAAGACGCGGGAATCTCCCTTTCGGTCGCAGGTGATCCCAACCATTCCCGAGGAGGAGGCTTGGAGGATGGTGTGCCGAAGGCCGTACGCAAGGAGGCTTCCACCCCAACATCCTTGCCCAATTTCGCCAGAACATGCTCCCCCAAGAATCCTAAGATGGTTCGACCCAAGTCAACATCGGCCTCCGCCAAGATTTGTCCCTATGTCAGAGGGGGACGAGCCTTTTCCTCGACGAGGGCGTGTGCTACAAACCTTGGCGCAGTTCTTGCCACCCGGCTGGGGGAAAGCACATGCAAAGGAGGGGGAGCAACTTCAAGAAGGAGCCAGCTCAGCCCAATCACCAAGCATAGAGAGTTGCAACGTCATCCATGACTACAGCGACGCCCCTTCTGAAGACGTGTTTACTCTTGAAGAGTAGACGGTCCTCCATGCCGAAGAGGTGACAAAGGAAGTACCATTGGAAGAGGTGAACATGAACCTGCGTGAGGGCAAAGTCCTAACTGAACCACTAAAGATCAAGCCGACAAGGGTGTAGAAGCCAACCGCCCCAAAGGAGGCGCCTGTGCAGGCGGAGGAATCTGAACACAAAGGCCAAGAGAAGATAAAGCATGTGACGTCGACTACAACATCATCGCCCACCTCAAGCGGATCCCTGCACTTTTGAGTGTGCATGATGCGCTCCTGATGGTGCCTGACCTTCGCGAAGCCCTTATCAAGGCGCTCCAAGCCCCGGAACTCTACGAGGTGTCCATGGTGAAACACCGTCTTTGCTCCAGCCCTTGTTCGTGAATGATATCATGTTCGATGAGGATGACAAGCTCATAGATGACGGTGACGACAACCGCCCATTGTATGTGGAAGGTAATGCTGGTGTTGCACATCTTCATAGGATCCTCATAGACCCAGGGTCTGTCGTGAACATTCTCCCTCTTTGGAGTTTGACGCGGGCAGGTTTTATGGTGGATTGCTTGGAGGCTACTAACGTGATGATCTGCGGCTTCGACAACCAAGGGAAGCCTATGCTAGGTGCCATTACATTGAAGATCCAGATGTCAACTTCTAGCTTCAAGGTGCGGTTCTTCGTCATCTAGGCAAATAGCTCCTACTCCGCCCTTCTTGGAAGACCGTGGATCTACAAGTACCGCGTCGTTCCATCCACCCTCCATCAACACCTGAAGTTCCTCGACGCCAGCGACACACAAAATCCCATCATCAGCAACATATCTCCTTATGCTGTGCAGGAGTATCACCATGCAGATGCGAAGTACTACTTCCCCATTGTAGACATCGACCAACAGTTGGGGCGCACAACACCTCCGGTGGATCTCTTAACCAAACCAAGTTTTGGGCCACTAGCTGAGATGAAGCTACCCATCATGCCGAGCTCACCTGCCGATGCAAAGGGCTCCTCCACTCGGGGCCATAGGAGCCAAGTCCGTAGGCGGTCATCTTCATCTGTCTAGTACGACTATAGCCCCTCTTCCCAATTGCAGGTAAGGAGATCTTCTTCGACCTCATCTGAACAGGATCTTCTATGCCTGGTCCGTTGACCCCATTACTATTGAAGGCAAGGTTCCCAGTGTCAACACCAATCACGCTGAGGTCGGCTACAACAATTTCTCAAGAGGCTACCACTTCTTCATCAACTTTGGTCCGTCGAGAGCCCATTTTTTTAACACTTGGAAGCTTTGCAGGTGCCCAGGAAGTCTCCAGGATGCTAACAGGTGGCAATGATGCGCCAACACCCATCACGCTATGGGCATGCAACCCCCGGAAGGAAGAGCCTGCACCTGTACCGATAGCCGATAGAAGAAGAATAAAAGAAGTAGAGGAAGTTGGAAGGGGAGCTCAAGGTGTACATCCCCCGTCGCTCTATGTCTCAGTGACTTCCCCATTGGAGGTTTGGGCAATCCCCAGTTTGTCCAGATCTAGAGTCCAGACCATTTTCTACAAAGTCCCGCAAGTAAAACAATGTGATTTTGTATTTGAATTTCCCCAAACTTGCAGTGACCCAGAGGAGGTACTATCGACAATGAAGGCGGAGCCCAAGATGGTTGGCTTGTTGGAGAAGGCCGGGATCACTCTTGGGCGGAACAACAGGATGCCTCCACCACCCTTCGTATGCCAGGAATGGTGGAGACAAGCGGAAGACCTCATCAAGAAAAAAGGCAAAGCTCAACCAAAGTTTGGGCTTCGCTACAACAACCCCGACGCCCCTACCGATGAGGGGAAGCTCAGCTCCACACCAGCACCACGAGAACCATAAGATAAAGGGAAATCGATGCCAGAAGGAGACTTCTGCAACACTAGCATGCCTTTTGGATTGAAGAATGCAGGTGCAACATAGCAGCATGCCATGGCATGCGTCCTTGGCGAGCTGATACACCATGCGATGGAATGTGGTACCTACGACGTCCTTGCCAATGAAGAGGAGGAACTTGGTGCCGGAACACGAGTCAACTGCCACGCCATGTCCGTCTCATCAAGCGATGAGTCCGACACTTTGTCCGCCGTTCCTCATCAACAACACTCTACCAACGGTGAGCCAAGTGACGCCGAGGAACTTAGCTCCATATGAGCACCACATGAGTTAGAAGACGGAGGGTAGCCAACCATCGATGATCTTGTCCAAGTGAACCTTGGAACAGAGGACGACCCACGCCCGACTTTTGTTAGTGCCAAGCTGACGGAAGAGGAGCAGGAGGACTACCGAAGCTTCTTGATGGAGTACTGAGACTGCTTCGCCTGGAGTTACAAGGAGATGCTGGGTTTGGACCCTCGTGTCGCCACACACAAGTTGGCAATTGACCCACGGTTCCATCCCATCAAGCAGCAATCATGGCGGTTACGTACAGAACATGAAGACGATGTCATCGCGGAGGTCGACAAGTTAATCGCTGCAGGTTTCATCAAGGAGACGAAGTATCCATGGTGGCTCACCAATATTGTCCCGGTGGAGAAGAACAATGGGTAGATACGAATCTGCCAGTACTTCCACGACCTGAATCGGGCTTGCCGAAAGGATGACTTTCCTCTACCAATCCCAGAGATCATCATTGACTCCACCATAGGCCATGGCGCACTTTTCTTCATGGACGGTTCGTTAGGCTACAACCAAATCAAGATGGATCCCGATGACGCCATTGACACCGCTTCAGGACCCCATAGGGAAATTTCTACTACACCGCCATGCCATTTGGACTGAAGAATGCTGGTGCAACTTACCAGCGTGCCATGACATGTGTTCTTGGTGACTTAATCCACCGTTTAGTGGAATTCTATGTTGATGACATGGTAGTTAAAACCAAGGATCGCAAGCATCATCAGGAGGATCTTTGAGTTGTCTTCGAGCGACTACGTCAACATCAACTCAAGATGAATCCGGTGAAGTGTGCCTTTGCTGTTTAGTCAGGCCTCTTCCTCGTCTTTGTTGTTCATCACCGAGGCATACAGATCGAGCCTAAGAAAATCAAGGCCATCCTCGACATGCCGCCGCCTCAAGATCTCAAAGAGTTGAGGTCATTGCAAGGGAAGCTTGCTGCGCTTCATCTCCAACCTCTCTGGACGCATCGAGCCCTTCTCGAGCCCCATGAAGGAAGGGGCTACATTCGTGTGGGATGAAGGATGCCAACGCGGATTTGATGAGATCAAAAGCACAACCTACTTTGATAGGCACTTTGTTCGCTCAAAACAATGACGAGGGGAAGGAGGTGGCGTGTTATTACATGATCCGCACCATGGTGGGGGCTGAGCGAAACTGCTCTTCTATAGAGAAGTTGTTCTTGGCCCTAATCTTTCCTTTGAAGAAGCTCAGGCATTACACGTTGAAGCATGAAGTCCAGCTTGTCACAAGGGCGGACCCCGTGAGGTATGTTTTAAGTTAGCCCGCGCTCATGGGGCGACTTCGGAAACGGGCACTTATCATGATGGAGTTTGACATCACCTTTGTGCCTCAAAAAGCAATCAAGGGTCAAGCCTTGGCAGAGTTTCTCGCAGCGCACCCAGTTCTAGATGACTCCCCTCTTGTCACGGACCTTCCTGATGAGGAAATCTTCAACGCGAACCTCGACACGCCATGGGAGCTCTACTTTTACGGTCCCTCCTTCATGGACGCCGACCCCGATGGTACCCCAAGGTGAAGAGCCAGTGCAGGTTTGGTGTTCAAGATGCCACAAGGAGGGGTGATGTATCACTCATTTTCCCTCCTTAAAGAAGAATGCACTAACAACGAACCAGAGTACGAGGCGCTCATCTTCAGCCTCCACTTGGCGCTCTCCATGGAGGTGCATTCCTTGCGGGCTTATGGAGACTCTCAACTCATCATTCGTCAAGTCAACGACTTCTATGAAGTTCGCAAGACTGAACTGGTGCCGTACTATTCTGTGGCTCGGAATCTAATGGGAAAATTTCAACATGTTGAAGTGCTTCATGTCCCACGAAGTAGAAATGCACCTGCTGATGCATTAGAGAAACTAGCAGCGGCGTTGGTGCCTCCAGATAATAAAACAATGCAGGTGAATGTGGAAGAAAGGTGGCTACTCCCGGCTGTTTTGGAGCTCATCCCGATGGAGTATGAAGTCAATACCGTCATTACAAATGCCGTAGAGGATGGTGAGTTGCTGCAACCTTTCCTCGGCTACTTCAAGCATGGGACCCTCCCTGACGACCCTGTCATTAAGCAACAACTACAGCGACGACTCCCTTTCTACGTTTTTGAAGCAGGTGTCCTATACAGGTGTTCGCATGGGTAGGAGGTCCTACTTCGATGCGTTAACCAAAGTGAAGCCCACAAAATCCTATAGGACATGCACCATGGAGTCTGCGGCGAGCACCAAGGAGGGGCCAAGATGTATCATAGTATACATCTAGTAGGATACTACTGGCCCGATGTTATAGCAGACTTCCTTCGGGTGGCTAGATCATGCCACAATTGTCAAGTTCATGGTGATTTCAAGCATAGGCCATCGGTCCCTCTTCACCATACCATTCCCTCTTGGCCATTCGATGCCTGGGGAATCAACGTCATTGGCCCTATCGACCCTCCATCTTCCAGGGGGCATCACTTCATCCTCGCCGCAACAGACTACTTCTCAAAGTGGGCGGAAGCTGTTCCGTTACGATAGGTGAAGAGTGGCAACGTCATCAACTTCCTAGAGCGAAACATCATATATCGCTTTGGAATACCTCATCGGATCACCTCTGACAACGGCAAGGCCTTCAAGTCCAACAAGATGTATAGGTTCATAGAGAAGTACAAGATCAAGTGGAACTACTCCACCGGCTACTACCCTCAAGCTAATGGTGAAATCGAGGCTTTCAACAAGACGCTCAGCAAGATACTCGAGAAGACGGTGACAAGGAATCGGAGAGACTTGCATGATTATCTCTTCGAGTCCTTATGGGCGTACCGTGTCACAGTCCGTACCCCAACACAGGCGACTCCGTTTTCTCTCGTTTACGGGAGTGAGGCGGTCCTACCACCGGAGGTCCAGCTTCCCTCTTTGAGGGTGGCTATCTAAGATGAGATCACCCAAGACGAACAGGTACAATTGTGGTTTCAGGAGCTCGACTCCCTTGAAGAGGGGTGACTTCATGCCCTACAGAACCTGGAGCTTTGCCGCCAGAATATGATGAGAGCTTATGACAAGCTCGTCAAGCAATGAGTCTTCCAAAAAGGCGAGTTGGTTCTCGTGCTCAGGCGACCCATCGTCCTGATGCACAAGACGAAGGGCAAGTTTGAGCCAAAGTGGGAAGGGCCATACGTCATCGAGCAAGTCTACGACGGGGGAGCATACCAGCTCATTGATTCCCAAGGAGTCCGACCTATGCCCCCAATCAACGGAAGGTTTCTCAAAAATATTTTTCTTAAAATTTTGCCTCTTTTGTTGCCTTTTGGATTTTCATTGGGGAATCTTTTTCTATGGGCTTTCGGATCCATGATGCATTCTCCTTAGCATTTCGTGGATATATCTATTTTTCCCCAATTTTTACGGACTAAGTCCAACAAAAAATGGCTTTCCCCTATCGCACTATGCTATTGTTTAAAGTTTCGGCTATCCTAGGACTTGCTGGAGGGTGGCACAATGTGTCAAGTTGCAGGTGGAGCGGCTCCTACACCCACATTGCATGACACGTACCAGGTGTATGATTCCGAAGGCAGCGGAGATGATTACTTGGGCACTTCTGAGTATTGAGACCCACGCTCTTCATGTTTCCCGGCATGCCTCGTGTTCACAGAGGCTCGCACTTCAGGGAAGATCATAGGAAAAGATCATGGAGGGTTGCCTCACCCAACATAAGTTGGTTTGGTACGTAGTCACATGGCAACCCTGGGGTGCGCCACTAGAAGGCCCAGATGAAGTGCTAGAGAGTTTTTCCTAGTCCACAGAGGTGAACAGTTCCCTTCCAAGTTCCCAAGGTGGGTCCCCAAGAAATCCTAAAAGAAGAGTCCTCAAGAAGTTTGAGCCGAATGTCAAAACAAGTCCATGAGGTCTGCAGCCAATCAATCATCTTCGTGAACAATCATGATGAAATGTTGAAAGTCCAAGAAGAAAATTCAAGAAAGAAAATCCCAACAATCGAAGAAGCAATCAGGCGGTCCCAAGTAGTAAGGAACCCACTGGAAGGAAGGGGGAGGAAGCTGTTCACCACCCCTCAATATGCATGAAGAAAAATCGCCAAGCCATTGACCCAAAACCATTTACCCTGAACTTATAACACCCAAGTTTCTAGGTTCATGAGGCGTGTGCAGGGGGCATGATGACTTGTGGGGCCCCTCGGTATGATGATGGGCTAGAGTATGAATTTCTGTTGCCTCTCAGAAGCATCCCGAAACACGGCGTCTTCATACATGTACACTGAAGCTATTTAAGTTGTTGAGTTGCAATTGTCAAGGTCTTTCGACGGTTCCCAATGACAAGTTCCTTCTGTATCCTTCTCTGATATCATGCCTAGTAGCTGTTGTATAATGGGAGAGCCAACATTTTAAAAAAATTCTTCCGCCTATTTCTGTTTGGTGTTTCTAGTTGTGCTTCTCCAACATCTTTGCAGCTATGGAGAGACACTCCCTGTCATTGTCGACGGCATTCTGACGACAACCGCTACATTGAACTACGTCCTGGGTGTTTGGGTGCAGCAGTACCCATGCGTCCCTGACAACACCGACGACAGCCCGACAACCAACGGTCTACACCGACACGCATGATGGGTGACAGAAGGCAACACCTGCACTCACGAAGGTGGATCTGATTCGTCTCTGCAACCCTGTCTCCAACAACAATGAAGCATGGGGGCAACGTCAACCCCTCAATTATTCGTAAGGCCGATGGCGTCCCGGCGCACCACCAGAATGGTCACACCATGGATGGTGTGACGATTCGCTCAACGAAGGGGAGCTATCGACGGTATACTGATGCCTCGCCTACATCAACACAAAGAGATCACGGGAGCAGTGCAACGCGCCAGTGCGGCCAATGTGAATCTGTGAAACCCTCCAATCAAGTTGGCTGGCACTGTAGCAGCTAGACGGTTGCGACGAGATTGGTAAAAAAATTGTTTTCAGGACAAGGCATGATGTTTCACCATGGAACGAAGACGAGATAGGGTTTGCCTTGTTGATGGGCATCGTGCCTAATATACGATCCAATGAGCACGCTAGAGAACATTAGGTGTGGATGGACATGCCTACACTAATTTACGTTACTATCAATCAATGATCTTCGAGACGACACTCAATGTCACGAACCTCGGGTCAATAGCTCTTTAGGCTGCACACATGTTGATGCGCCAATTCATTGCAGAAAAAAAATGTTTTCACCAAACTAAGTTCGATCGCTTCACGCTCGAACTTTATTTGGTGAGGGGGCATTTGTTTGATGGGGTTTTGTACTAAAGAAGAGAGGTTAAATAAGTACTAAAAAGGATATGGATCAACTCTTTTTCCTCTCTCTCATACATGACTAATCCCTTAATTATTATTATTTTATTTTATTTTCTGAACAAAAAGGAATTTTCAAGAGTGCAGGATACACAGGGACAAATTATACTAGTCAGGACCCCGATTCCAAGTCACATCGATCTAGCCGGTAACACCTCATATCACTTTGTGGCCTCACGCACAGTATCCCACGGGTGTCGCCTTACCATGGCCCGGGACCGTTTGCGCCTTTTGGCTCACGTATATGATAGTGTCGCTAGCATCCATATGACAGAGAACCCGGGCCGACATGGCTAGTCGTGAACCCAAAGCGGCACAGACCTATGGAGACAGGCATACATGAATCACATCGAACATGTCGGTCATCAACCAGTGATTCCGGGCTGTAGCGCTGGGCTAACAGGACTCCGGGGAACCCCGGGCTGTAGCAGGCTAGGCAGGACTCCGGAAGTCACCGTGTGACATTTCCCCGAAGGGACAGACATAGGGACGAAGTGAAACACATGCCGGCCAGTCAAGTGTCCTGAACAGTAGTGCTGGGCTAGCAGGACTCCGGTGAACCAGGCTGTAGCGGACTACTATGGCTCGAGGAACACTAGACTACATTTCCCCATAAGAAAGGCTGCCAAGGATAAACAACTAGATTGTCAGATCCCACTCATACCAAGCATTTCAATCATACACACAATATGCCCGATATGAGTACATACAACATGGCATCACAACAAAACTCTACAACTCAAGTACTCTATTTAAAGGCTCCAGAGAGCCATACATAACATGTCATACGGATAGGGGTCACATGACCCGATACTCAAGTCATACAATCATACAAGCACATGCGGAAGCAACTAGTCTGAGTACATACTCTAGAAAGAAAGAAGGCTTCTCGAAGCCTGTCTATCTACATAGGGCCCTCCATGGCCAGGATCACCACCTGGGTGGCTAGTCACTCGTCGACGTCAAGGTTTACATAAAACCCATCGGAGGCGGCAGTGTTGTCGTCTGAAAACAACAAATAAGCAAACATGAGTACAAAGGTACTCAGCAAGTCTTACATCAGAACCTACTATACATGCTTATTCTCAGGAAGGCGGTGGGCTTGATGCAGCAAGCCAGCTTTGACTCTTGGCTAAGCTATCCTACGGAACTCCACCAGTAAAATAGTTTTCGCACACGAGTCCACTACTCACCAACACAATACTCCACCGGGGATCCTCCCTCGTCATCCTACGAGAGGGCCATCCTCGGTACTCACACTTATCTTGAGTCTTTTAGTAGTATCCATTAACTTGTCTATGAACTGTATATGCAACCAAGTAGTCCTTTATTGCGGACGCGGCTATTCGAATAGTTTTATACCCTGCAGGGGTGTACTTCGTCACACATATTTCCACCACTTAGCGTCTGCACACGACATGTGCTCGGCAGACTTCAAGCGAAAACTGACGTGGGTGTAGACCACGACCTGACTAACCTCACAAGTCTCTAGTCCAGGTTTATCGCCTATTCAGGTTCCATCCGCAAGGAAATCCGGCCGGGTTGTCCTCAACGGCCCCAAACGATGTGAACAGGGTTCCCGAGACACCAAATGGGAGACTCGGTACACCGTGCCACGGTGTATCTACCGCAACATAGCCCACCCCTAGGGTCAGCGCTACGCACGGCCGCCAACACATGTCCTACAAACACCAGAAACTAGTTGCAACTCCTGGACAGAGGCGAGAGGGGTCAGTAAGTCGAGCGGGGTCATATTTCAGGGCCCAATGTGTGGTAGTAGCTGAATCTTAAATCACGCATACAGATCTCAGTTTTTAGGGATGGCCTCAATGAAACAACCCACCATGTACTCCTTCATGGCCTCTCATCGATACCTTTACAAAAACATGTTCAACACATCCCTCACATTACCGGCATAAGCATTTCACTCTAGCCCATCTCCCAGATGAACCAGACCTGACACAACTCTAAGCATAGCAGGCATAGCAAGGTAGGAATCACATACATGGCTCAATCAACTCCTACACATGCTAGTGGGTTTCATCTAGTTACTGTGGCAATGACAGGTCATGCAGAGGATAAGGGTTCAACTACCGTAGCACACAGCAGTTTGAATCACGTTTTCTTAATGTAGTAAGCAAGAGCACAAGCGAGAACATGGGTTTGTATCGGAATGATCAATGGTTGCTTGCCTGATGGAGTGGTAGCGGGATACTGCCCTTCAGTTGGATACTCACGAATATCCTCGGAGGCAGAACCTACCACGGAGAACACATCGGAACACAATCAACACATGACGATATGCAACAATATGATGCATGCTATGACATGGCAATATGATTGTGTCTTGGCCTAATGCAAGCTAAAATAGAAAGGGGTGAACTCATTTGAATCAAAGATTCAAATATTAGCTCATTAAACATGGCATTTATAGTGCATTACCTTATTCTGCCCAAACAGCAAGGTAAACTTGTTTTTTCATGCATGAAACCATTACTGATGGATAGATTGAATTTTTCTGATAATTTTTCATATATAAATTATTTCATTTGGAGTTACGGTTGAATTTCTATGAATTTTTGAAGTTTGAACTATTTTCTGGAATTTCCTGTATAAAAATAAATCCAGAAAATGCATTACTGCGTTAGCATTGCGTCATGCTGACCTCAGCAGGTCAAAGGCGCCAGCCCAGGTCAAACCTGACTGGTGGGCCCCTTCTGTCAGCCTCTCAGTGCACTAACTACGTTTAGTTAGCCTAATTACTGGGCAGGGCCCACTACTCAGTGACTATACTAATTAAACTAACTAATTTTAGTTAGAAACTAATCTGGATAATTAGCAGAGGGGGGCCCACTTGTCATTGACTCAAAGGAGTCAACCTGGGCCCACCCAGTCCACGTCAGTGGTTAAACCACCGGTCAACGGGGCTGCTCCCGCCGGCGTTGAGTCGCCGGCGAGGCCGAGACAGCGGAGGGCTTCGGAAAATGCCCTCAGGCGACCAAATCAACGGCGGACACCATCTACGGGTAGCTGGGAACGAGCCGCAGCGTTTGGTGGTGGTAGTTGGGCTCGGTGTCGCCGGCGATCTCGGATGCCCGAGGTTGAAGATGAGGGCGAAGGCGGCGTTGCAAGGCTTTCGGCGAAGCGTGGCTCGGTGGGGAGGACGAGGGAGTCGAGGCGGAGCTGATGGGCTCGTCGGAGGGGCGAGGGGAGGTCTCTGGCGGCGACTACGGCGATCGGCAGCGAGGGACGCACTCAGCCATCGCAGGAGAGGATGAGGGAGACGAGGGGGAGAGTGAGAGAGGATGAGAAGGAGACGTGAGGGTCGTGTGGCGTCCTCTGGGCCTCTCCCGGCGTCGGCAGAAGCAGGAGGTGGCCGGCGCGTGGCCGGCGCGCGGCGAGCACGCGCCCCTGCCTCCTGAAGCGAGGTAGGGGGTGACTGGCCGAGCCAGTAGGCTGGGCCGAGCCAGGTAAGGCCCAGGTGGGCTTCTTTCTCCCTTTTTTTTGATTTAGTTTCTGTTTTCTATTAAACTGCAACTGTTTAG